>NW_008654180.1:92894-142449 GCF_000695815.1 Acanthisitta chloris | reverse complement strand
CAGAGGGCTCCGTGTGCTGTTCCAAACCCCAGTTTATATCCCTGTGGGAATGCTTGGTTCCCCCCCACCCCCGGGGTGGAGCATCTCACAATGGGACAATGTAAGTCTATGCATGCCCTGGGTCCCTGACAGCCCATTAAACAGAGACAGGCCCTGAGGGAGCAATGCGGGATGAGTAGGTGATAACGATCACTGCCCCACCTGCTTTAACAGCTTGTGGAGATGATACTAGAATACATACCACGGTTACCCCCTACATTGTAACCTAGGACACAGCCTGGCTATGCTGTTTTAGAATCCCAAACTGCTTTGACCAGCAGCCAAGATACTTCTACAAGGCCCTGTAGTTCCCAGAGGTCATGGAGAGATTAGCTTGTTTTTTAGCTTTTACCCCGAAATTATCTTCGGGTTCCTTCTCTGTTGCATCATGTATTTTTTTTTCAAAACTCTTTTGCCCCTTACAGTTATTTTCTTTCTAACAGGGGTACTGTTCTGCTTCAAACCACAAGCTTCCTTGCTGCTTCTGTCATACCTGTTCATACAAAGAGAACATCATGATATTGACAGCCCTGAAGCTGCCTGAAAAACCTACAAGCTATTTAAATTTCTCCTCAGGACTTCAATCCTGTCCTTCCTACAGGAAACAAATATCTTAAGTATTCTATATAAGTATTTTACTTAATTAGCTGACTGAATATATATTCTTTTTTTTTCCTTTTTCATAGACTAAGGAGTACAGGTAATGACAGATGATTTTAAGGAATAGAAACTAGGAACAAGAGTGGAGTGATTATATTTCAGAACGCTCAGGCAGTGGGTTATTTGAACAGTAGTTATGTTGGTCTTATTGAGAGCAGAAAACATTTGTTACTTCATTACATTTATAGCTGTGCAAAATGGGGCAATTTCTGTAGATATTGTTTTCTATTTGTTTTCTATTTCTTCTTAATATTTCTTGACTTACTGACATTTTTCTTTCCGGTCCAAAGAGGCTGGATAGGCTTTTGATATCCAACTACATTTGACATCAAAAGTAGCTGAACCAGGTGAAATATGGAAAAAGTTGTTACAAGAAACAGTGTAGACATTGTAGAACATAAGAGCAAGGTCTCTTAAGAATGTGCTGACCCTACTGTACCTGACTTAATGTGTACTATAGCTCCATGATCAGATGAACTTTACTTGTTTCAAGGTTCCACTATTGAAAATTAAACACTTCTAATTATAGAAATAATCTATTTCTCTAGTGTCTACATACATGAGCATGTCTGGCTCATGCAAGTGTAGTGTATGCATAACTGTATTAAAAATAGGATCTACAGTAGCTTCTTTTCAAAGATAAATCTGCTGCTTAAAGTCTTTCAATACAGAAGATAAGAAGTTCTCATTTTAAAGCTTATGGCTAATTGCTTACAATTTCTTAAAATGGTGTCTCTGGAGCAGGTCAAGCAAATCTGTCAAAAGTACGTTCTGGTTTTGGATTACAATGTCATATAATAAGGATTATTTAATTTAAATATGCCTTTTAGGAACAAAATGCAACCAGATTGACAACTTGTAAGCTGGGTTCTATTGCAGTAGGAATTAAATTCACCAAGTTATAAACTCTTGAAAAGCAAGGATTACAATGGTACTGTTCTAGTAGGCAAAGCTATAATTACCCTTTAAATAACGACAATGGCAAAGTGAAATAACAGGTTTAACACACTTCTCCAGTAAAAAGGGAAACCTGGCTTCTCCGAGTCTAGTGGTAATGAGCAAATTGAACATTGAAAAAGAACTGAATGTCATTTTTCTTCAGAACCTAGATGTGGGAGCATCTTGTTGGTTACTCTGTATTTCCTTCGTGCTGCCAGTGGTGTTGGGTAGCTCACCATTGGAGAAAGTGATAATTGTAGCATTATCCAGTGCATAAAAGTTCTTGAAATTTCTAAAGAGTTGTGTTTCATAGCTCCTAATTCATTTTCTTGTTAATATATATATATTACATTTGTTCTTCATTGAGATGACCAGCATGAGGAATCTCACTGCAGTGTTAGTTAATATTTGATGCCCTCCTGTTATTTGTCTTAGTTTTCCAATAAAGATGGGGAAAAGCAACAATATCAATGTCAGAAAAGGCATCAGATAAAAACATGACTAGTTAATGTTTTATGGGAAAGCTACATTATTTATTACAGAAAAAAATACCCCAATCTTCACAGAATCACAGGATGGATGAGCTTGGAAGGGACCTCTGAAGGTCATCTGGTCTGACATCCTCGGTCAAACAGGGCCACCTACCACATCTTGTAAATGCCATGTCCAGACAACCCTTGAATCTCTTCCCTGGGTAACCTGTCCAGCACTCAGTCATCCTCACAGTAAAAAAAAAGTGTTTCCTGATATATAGAACAATTGTCCCATGTTTCAGTGGGTTCCTATTACTTGTAGTCTCCAGTTAAAGGAGTCTAGCTCTATCCTCCATCCACCCTCTGTTCAGATATTTGTACACATTGATGAGATCACCCCTGAGCATCCTCTTCCCCAGGCTGAACAATCATAGCTTACTTTGGTTTTCCTCATATGAGAGACATTGTAGTGCCTTAATCATTTTAGTGGTCCTTAGCTGAACTCTGTCTCCAGTAGCTCTTGTACCAGGGAACTCAGTACTGGACACAGTAGTTCAGGTGTGACCTCACCAGTGCTGAGCAGAGGGAAAGAATCACCTCCCTTGGTTGCCTGGTAACACTTCTCTTAAAGCAGCCAAGGACACCATTCAACTTGTTTTCACACAGAATCACAGACTGGGTATGGCTAAAACTGGCCTTTCTGCAAGGACACAATGCTGGCACATGTTTAACTTGGTCTACCAGTACGCTATGGTCCCTTTCTGTAAAGCTGCTTTCCCAGGCCATTGACTCCCAGCATAAACTGGTGCATGGAGCTGACAGAAAGAACGTGAACAGAAAACTATTGTTCTTGCTCGCCCTCTAACAAAATATTTAGAAGTTATCACGTCAAATAGCAGTTGACATTTAAAAGAAGAAAAAAAAGGTGCTTCTTCACTTATTCATTTATATTTTAGTACTCCCTTATATAGGCACCAAATCATAGTTTCATAGTAGTTTCATAGGATGTTAAGGGGTTGGAATGGACATGAGAGATCTTCTAGTCCCAATGCTCCCTGACATGGGCAGGGACACTTCCTACTGCACCACATTGCTAAAAGCTTTATCCAACCTGTCTTTGAACACTCCCAGGGTTGGGGCATCCACTACCTCCCTGGGCAACCTTTTCCAGTGTCTTACTACTCTCAGAGTAAAAAGCTTCTTCCTAATATCTAGTCTAAATTTCCTCTCTTTTCAATATATACCCATTACTCCTTGTCCTACCACTACTGTTCCTAACAAACAGTCTGTCGTGGTTTAACCCCAGCCAGCAGCCAAGAGCCACACAGAATCTCACACTCCCTCCTCCCCCCTCCTCCCCCACAACCAGGAGGAATGGGGAGGAGAAAAAGTAAAGTAAACTATGTAGATTGAGATAAGAACAGTTTAATAAAAAGAATAAAGAGCTGAATGAGCTAAAATGCTAATGGATAATAAAAAGAACAAAATCAGTGATGCAGAATACAATTGCTCAGCATCTGCAGACCAGTGCAACCCTGAACCTCCCCCCGGATCGGCCCCTTCCTGCTTATATACTGGGCATGAAGTGCCATGGTGGGGAATATCCCTTTGGCTAGTTCAGGTCACCTGTCTCAGCTATGCTCCCTCGCAGTTTTGTTGTGTACCTTCTCACTGGCAGAGCATAAGACACAAGAAAGAAAATGTCCTTGATTTAGGATAAACACAACTTAGCAGAAACTAACACATCAGTGTACTATCAACAGTATTATCACTCTGAATCCAAACACTGCACTACACTAGCTACTGAGAAAATTACCTCCATCCTGGCTAAAACCAGCACAAGTCCTTCTCTGACTTTCTTGTAGGCCCACTTCAGATACTGGAAGGTTGCTATGAGGTCCCCAATCAACCTTCTCTTCTCCAGGCTGAACAGCCCCAACATTCTTATCCTGTCTTCATAGGGAAAGTTCTCTGGTCCTCCTATGAGCTTCATGGCCCTCCTCTGGACTTGGTCCAACAGTTCTGTGTGCTTCTTATATTATTTACCCGGGTGCAAAAAACCCACCTGCATAAAAATGGAAGGTGAATCACCCAGACTAATAAATTCAAGCTCTGAAGCAGAAAGTTCTTGAGATAACAATGTTAGGGATCTGGAAGAGAGTTCTGGAAGAGGGTTTTGCAAGGTGCCATGAAGTCCTGCTGGCACTGACCAATCCTTCCACAGGTATCCTCTACTGGCAGTTTGTGGAGGTGGCATGCTGGAGATGGCAATCTCTTGCTGTGACCTGAAATAACTGTTCTTTTTGAGCTCCAACAGAGTCCTGTCTTCAAAAAGATTCAACATTTCCCCTTTCAGCTCCTCTCCAAATGCTTGTATGATTCCATTTTTTTCATTCCCTTCAAATTGAGGAACAGATTTCAAAATTAGAAATCCAAAAGGCCTATTTCTGTCCTGGTCTTCTTTATCTATTACATTGTCTCTTTAATTACATTGCATGATCTATTGCAATTGGAACTCCATTAGGGACACCAAATGTTTCACACTGTTAAAATGATGTGATACTGTGGGGTTTGTGTCATTATTTCTCACAGTGCTTTTACATTTCAGTATATTTTTTTTAACATCTTAAAACCGTCCTCAACATAAATTGATCCATGTGGACATTTTGCTAAATGAACAACATATTCACTATGACAATTCAAACAATATTTAATGTCATTTTTTAAACCACAATTGAAAATGATAGAATACCTTGTAGAAA
Source organism: Acanthisitta chloris (assembly GCF_000695815.1). Classification (NCBI taxonomy): domain Eukaryota; kingdom Metazoa; phylum Chordata; class Aves; order Passeriformes; family Acanthisittidae; genus Acanthisitta; species Acanthisitta chloris. The sequence continues at coordinate 137,576 of NW_008654180.1, read as the reverse complement.
TTCCTTGTAATCCCATTATTTCATTATGTGCAATGTCCACAAGTAAAATTCTGTCTGATTTGCTTTGAGCTAGCTTAGCAAACATCTTCCTTTCAACTTCTGTAGGCGTTGCACTGAGAAGCACAAGCCCTCCAGCAATTTGGGTCTTGAAAGACATAGATTTCTTGTATTCCTAGCATCCAGAGAGCAACACAAATGATTAAAGGAGATCTACCCACTGTTTTGCTGGTTGCAATATTCTGTCAGGTTGTGCGAAACTACTACAAAAATAGTGCTTTAACAAATGCATGACTTGTCTCCAAATGTCACAATTTGAATTCTATGTGACTGCCAAATTATTGAGAACATGTATCATCTCATTAAGATGCAAATATTATCAAGATTTTGTTCTGGTCAGTATACAAATGTGCGATTGTGAGGACTTGCACATTTCTCAGAAATGCAAATAATTCTTTTCCAGTCTGTTTCAAATATTAAATAATATCACTGACTTATAATAACAAGGGTAGATTTTCCCATGCTTCCTATTTAGAAATTGGTTTGGCACAAAAGACAATCAATGAGTTTCTTTAATAAGTGCTCAGTTTAGCTGTTGTTTTAAAATCCAAAAAGAAGAAATATTTACTTTGTGCCCATATTTTAATTTATTTCATTATATGCATTTGATAGAGGTGTTTGTTTAGTCACTATTCTCTAGATACTCACATAAACTCAGGATTAGATACAGCTATGATGACTGCAGGTTTATTTTACAACTCAACTGTTGACCACTCATTATAAAAGCCAGCCATTCCTTTCTACTTCAGCTTCATCTTTCCAAGAAAAACACCCCGAAATCTGTTATTAGAAAGACAGATTACTCAAGGACTTCAGTAGTCTCCACAGTCATCTTCATGCCTAATGTACTTTGACATCTCTGGATGTATTTTACTACTAAAACCAGGTCTAAATCAATCAGCTATGTAAAAATTCACAACTGGGCATGCAAATTAAAGGAATATGTATCTTCAAACACACTCTGGATAGCTCATGGCAAAAAAAAAGCACCTTGGTAAATAATGGTCAATTAGCTTTTCTTTAAATATCATATTACAGTTTTGTAATTAAAATAAGAGTTCTTTGACTTAATATCTCAAATCAATATATTTTCATCTCAGGAGGAAAGGTACTAGACTCAAAATCCTTCAACATAATCAGTTTTGAATCGGTTCAAATAATGTGTTTGGCATTCAGAGAATTGTCTGATCTCATTCTTTGCTTTGAATCAGACCATGAACAGAACTGGAACTAGTAAATATAGTCACAATAATTTTATGCGCCCAGGAAATTAATTTCACCAAGTCATTTGCTTCATAAAGGATTTTACATTCTGTTTAGATATCCTCAAATCATCATTCAAGGCTTGTAGCTCACATCTGTATTTATAGAAGTAAACCTGTTGGAGTAGAAACAATAAAACAATTTGGAGGCTATATTTGGACTGAAATTAACTGATTTTTTTATTCCTCCTGGCTTTCTAAATTGATAACAGGCAGATGAAAAAAATAACAGATTGTTTTAAATTGGTGGAGTCACTTCAGATTACATCGCTTACATTTTATGATGTTGCTAGTTATTATCACATGATGTAACATAATTTGTCAAAATCACATATCAGTAACATGGCAGAAACACCAGATGTCACGGGAATGTAAGAACTGCCAGCTCAATTTAGTTAATTTGTCCTTTCCAGCCAACCTATTTCTAGTAGTGGCCAGTACCAGATGCCTTAGAAGAAGCAAAAAGCCTTCTACAGTAAGAAATATTTGAAAATCAGTGTAGGGGTGCATGTTCTTTCTTACTAAATCCTGTTTAGCAAATTATTGCATTATTTACTATGTGCAGTTCTTGTGCCCTCAATGTAAGAAGGACATGGAACTGTTGGAGCAAGTCCAGAGGAGGCCACATAGTTGATAAGAGGATTGGAGCATCTATGATGACCGGCTGAGGAAGTTGGGGCTGTTCAACCTGGAGAAGAGAAGGTTGTGTGGAGACCTCATAGTAGCCTTTCAGTATCTGAAGGGACCTACAGGGAAGCCAGAGGGGGACTTTTTCTCAGGAAGTGCAGTGACAGGACGAGGGTAGTGGTTCCAAATTTAAGGGTGGGATGTTTAGGCTAGATATGAGGAAAAGGTTTTTTACTGTGAGGGTGGTGACACACTGGAACAGGTTGCCCAGAGAACTAGTGGATGCCCCAACCCTGGCAGTGTTCAAAGTCAGGCTGGATGAAGCCTTGAGCAACCTGGTCTAGTGAGGAGGTGTCCCTGCCCATGGCATGGGACTACATGATCTGTAAGGTCCATTCCAACCCCTAAATTTCTGTGATTCTGTGCTTTCCCACAATATAAGGATATAAATTTCCGTGCTAACTCTTACATTCCTCAAGTCTGCCAGAAGTCTTCACTTTCTTCTAATTTTGATTTTGTTCTTCATTAGTACTTTCATGTCATTCTTGGGCTCTATACTCCATGTCTCATCTGGCTTACTCCATGTCATTTAGGATGTGACTCAGCAAACCAAACAGAAGAAACATTTGTGCAGGTAACCACAAACACATTGAACACATATATAAAGAAATGGACTGTATTAATTTATTCTTTGAAAAGTTAGCTCTACTATGTGAAAATAAGACAATCTTTCAGAAAAATAAGGGGTTTTTTAAATCTGATTTTGAGAGAATCAAAATGATGCTTTCTTCCAGATTGCAGACTGCATTCAGCTGAGGAGTCTTTTACATCATACACCACGTGCACTGAAGACAAGCAGTGAAGTGATCTGCCTGTTTATATTTTGCTGAAAGTTTGTGGGAGAACTTCTGATAGCATGTGTTTTAAGAATAATTCCTGGAAGGATTAGTAAAGCCGCGAAGCAAGTCTGGATTGCTCAAAAACAAACGGAGGATTTGTGAGAGAATTTCTGATTGCTAATGGACATGTGAGCAAACCAGCCTTGCTAGCAGGGCCTGAGCAAGCTGCAAGCCAGGCTGTCCAAGGACACTGGTGCATTGCATAAAAGAATCACTTTTGTAAATAATAAAGGCCAGTCACAAGATATTCACGAAGATGATAATGGCGTCGCCTCTTCGTACGCGAAGTCCCGCAAAAGTTCAGATGACCTTTGTACAAGCAAGTTTTTGACCAACTTGAGAAAGACAAAGGAAGATAGTTAAATTGCCTTTTCCCACATACAATTACAGAAACTACAGGAATACGTGGAATCACTTTTGTAAATAATAAAGGCCAGTCACAAGATATTCACGAAGATGATAATGGCGTCGCCTCTTCGTACGCGAAGTCCCGCAAAAGTTCAGATGACCTTTGTACAAGCAAGTTTTTGACCAACTTGAGAAAGACAAAGGAAGATAGTTAAATTGCCTTTTCCCACATACAATTACAGAAACTACAGGAATACGTGTTAGTGAGAACATAGACTTCTTATCCCTTCTTTTCTGAATCAGTTTACTAATTTCTACTTTCCACCATCTAATTAATAAGCAGAAGACAGTCACAGTATAGAAAACTGTAACTTGTCTGTGAAAATTAATAGTTTACTGACATTCTGCTAAGTTAGACAGTACAATTTAATTTTCTGACTTCTGGTAGTGGGTGAGCTTCGTTTCACATCGTGGGCTCCTGTGACAGTATCCATATAGTTCAAGGAGCCTATTCCTCAGTGCTTATTGCCCTCACAGAAACAGAACTCATTACTTTTTTAATCAGCTTTTCTCATTTTCTAGCTTTTTCTGCACTACCCACCCTTCTATAAGGGACTTATTAGTAGACCTGCTCCAAATTCTCATGATCTGCAAAAAAAAATTACATTTATTTCCTGTTGACAAGTGCTACCAAGCAATGACATGCCTAGATAATTGAGAAACAGTGTATATGGAAAGCACCATGGAGGAGTTGCATGGATAAAATAGCAAAAGGCAAGAAAATTTCATTGAGAATGTAGCTGGTTTATATCCTCTCCAAACAACAATTTAATTTCAAATAAGAAATAATATTAAAAATCAGCTTTTTGCCCCTAAAATTATATTAGTTGCAGGATGATGCCTAGGACAAAGGAACATTACTAGACAGTGAGTGACTGACAGTCTGAGCAACCAGCCTCCTCAGGTGCATCTAAACAATGTTTCATAGCAATCCAAATCCAGTAATGAACTTTTAATCTATAAACTATCTACAATGCCACCTTTTGTTAGTCTTCAGTCCAGGAACCTCAGACTATTTAGGGGAAAAAGAAAGACAGTTCAGTTACACTTGATTACATCTTTCTAATAACTAGGTGAAGCTTGGCCATAACTTTGATGATTATAAGGTAAAGGTACAGCACAAAGCTGAACAGAAGGGTGCAGGAAGGAAAAAACAGCAAATTTTTTTTCCTTTATTTACACAAATTATTTTATTTCAGCTTTTTACATTTCTTTTTCTCTTATTTCCTACTCTGACAGGTGTATAGGAGTATTTAGATGTGTATTGCTCCATAATGTCAAATGAACCATACTGATCTGAGAGCTAACACTGACCTGCAGTGCTTTTATTAATAAATCTATAGAAAAAGGAAAGATATATTTTTTGCACTAATTAATTTTCCTTATTAATGAATTTTTGATACACTATTAGACTATAAGCAGAGACACCAGAATTATGCACATTATGAGGTTTTTCTCTTTCTGCTCCTCATAAAGGAATTTTTTATTCAGCCTTTAGTTTTAGACTATGCTGGTACATAAACTACCCTGCAAAGGTAGGTTGAAAGTCAGGTCCATTCATTCTGGTACAGATTTCCTGCTTAAGTATGGAGTTAAGATTGTTTGAACATACATGGACTTGCAGATGCATAAGTGGGAAGCTGCCAGGACATTTGATATTATGGATTTGATGTGGTGGGTTAACCTGAGCCAGTAGCTTAAGCAGCTACACAGCCACTCCATTACCCTGACTGTTGCAGGCACCTAGGAGGAGAATAGGAAGAGAAAAAAACAAGAAAACTCATGGGTTGAGAGAAAGATAGTTTAATAAGTGAAGGAAAGATTAAAAAAACCCCAAATCCTAGCAGCTTCAGGCTCCTGAAGGATTTCTGAGGAAGCACTAAAGATTAATGCTGTTGAGATAATGACATGAATAAAAATCATTCTTATCAAGCTGATTGGCAACCCATGTTTCCACAGTGCCATACACCCCTCAGTCTCTACTGGTTGTCTCAGTCCAAGGACCCTTACACTCTCATAGGGCTTTTTTCTGACCTCATCCACACTACTTCAGTTCCAGGAACACTTGAGTTAGATGGCCAAAAAATGTATTCTTAGAAGACACCATAAACCCAGTTTGCACTAGAGCCTATTTTTCTAAATATCAGTACACAGAATACGTGAATTTTTGACTCTCTGTTCATCCCACTAGGAGCCCCCTGTTCTCTCAGAGTCTAAATTAAGTAGTGTAGTTTTATTTCTCATAGACAATATCATTAGTAAGAGTTTTCAGGTTTCTTTGTCAAGATTATTTGTAAAGGACTATGTGGAATTCCTCAAGTTTGTTGATTAGATCACTATTAAATTGACTTACCATTACAAAGGATCCTGTAGAGGGAAAAACACTTCTCCATGATTTAAATTTCTGTGAATACAGGCATGGACAGGACTTTGTGGAATTTAGCACACCTTGGCTTTTGTAGAAGGGGCATATTCTGGCATATTATGATTACCTGTAAATATAAAAGTTTTAAAAAATAATTCAGGACTGTGTACTGTATGGGTGTTTCTTTCAGTAAGTGGACTATTAGCACACAAAAATGACCACTGATCATGACAGTTGGAGAATTTTAATTTCACTCTAATCAAAACCTTAGGGAAAACAAAAGATATAAAGGGAAAGGATTCTATAGGATACAAGGTTTAGTACTATGCATGCAGCTTTTTTTCTTCAAGAAGTTTATAAGTGCTCATTTGAGTATTGAGGTTATGAAGCTAAGATATAAATTGCTGTGTAGAAAATTAAATAATCCTTCTGGGAATTGAACAGGAACAATGGGAAGAAAACCACTGTGAGCCATTTTTCGAAGGAAATAAAAATGAATGAATGGTCTTCAATAGTTTGAAATTAAGCCCAAGTGAATTGCTATTGTTGGGGCTAGTAAGAGGAGTTATGTAGTATTTTTGCATTTTATTAGAATTAAATAAAAGATGCCAAGCCTTAATGAATTTAAATACTGATGAAATGAAATTTCTCTGGGCAGGAAGACACTCATTTAACAATCTCCTTGTTTATTTTAGCTGAAAAGTCACATACCTAATGAGACGAAGGAAATATCTACATGTCATTTACAAGGCTATAATGGTGAAGATGTAACTGTAAAGTACCAAGATCTTGCAACTTTGTAAATAAATTGATTAAAAAGCATTACAGTGTGTATAGTAAGGCAACATTAAATTTATATGTTCTTAGATGCAGTAGCATGTTGACTTCTAAGCAATAATTGGTTATTTTTGATGATTTATCAAAGAAAAATGAGTAGATTTAATTTTTAATGTTAATGAATGAGTGTCATGTACTTGCATATTTATCCCCTTCTGAGTTTTATGGTATTGCTCTAGAAATAATAATCTTAGTCGTTATTATGAAACTATCAAGGGAGTCAGTTGTTTCTGTGAACTGAAAAAAGAAGAGGGATACTTGTTCTCTAGATCCTCTCATCCCTGATACCTCCACGTGCCTTCTCCTTTCATCCACACATTGGTTTCATGCAGTCAGGAGGTCACCTGGTGATTCCCCTGCTGTCTGGAACCTGACCTGGAGGAGTTAACAGCTACAGACTGTCTAGGTAATACACCACTCTTGATGTTAATTTACAAAGGGAAAACAAAAGAAGAGAAAAGCAAAGTTGAACCTAGTGTTATCTTTAATATCTTGCTAGTTTTCATCTTAGAATTTCCATTATACCATCTGAAGATGAGGCATATGCCCAGTTCCATGCTTGCATGTCTGGATTTCTGTCTTCTTTCCCCAGTCTCCTTCCTTACTCACACTATGGAAGAGAACTCATTTAGTCCTATTTCAGGAAGGTAAATTGAAAAATTCCTATTTAGGAGTACAGCCCTGATTTCCTTGTCTAATTTTTGTTTGGGTACATTTCTTCTTAAGACCATAGATTTTTTTTTTCTTAAGGTGGTAGGAAGTTTTATAGTTGAAAACAGAATGAAGGCCTTAAAATACACCTTCACATCTCCATAAAAGAACAAATGCTGCAGTGATTTTTCAGTGTGAGTTTTCTGTGGGGCTACGATATACTATGTAAAAACATATTTGCATTGTAGTCCTATCAATAATTGATCAAGTATTTGTCATCCCTTTCTCATGTTTAATCTTAGGCATACTTGAATTTTTCATTTTTATTATGAAAACTATGGAAAGCTTTAAAAATCAATTGTACCTCAACTAAGTCTGCCCTTCTTTTTCTCATTTTAATGTTTTGATTTTAGTTTGAGTTGCAAATTACCATGAAGCTACTAAAATATTTCAATTCTTCCCATGTTGTCATCTCATTTTATATAATTGCAACGTGAGAGCACTCTTTAATGATTGTCATTATTTATGAAAATATTGGATAGAATTAGTTACATTTGTGACCAACAACAACGATAATTTTAGGCACTGAGTATTAGAAAATCATTAAAATATTAATTGGGGTCTTCATCTCCTCGGAAATTCAAAAATGGCATATGGCAATGTATATTCAGTGACCAAGCTTCTCCTTAAAAAGTTAAAGGTTGCTCAGGTCTCATAAGAGAAGATACAGCACCACTCTTCTGTAAGCTTACGTAAATTAGTGGCTGGTAGAGAAAACATGGTACAGAACATATTCCCAAATAATGATCAGATTTGTTCCCCAATAACTGTTAGGTTTAAAGATAGTTCCTAAGCAACTCAGTGAGAAAGGTACTTCAAGAAAATAATATAGATATTATTTCACAATGAATGTTGAATCTTTTTCTGTAGCTGGAAATTTTCCTGCAGTGTTTACTCTTTTCAGAAGAGACCAAATGAATCTGCTAGAAATGTGACATTAATATGTATTCATAAATCAAACCCTTTCTTCTTGTAACTATTGACTTCAGTCAGTAATACAAGAGAAGAACTTGTCACAAAATCTCTAGCTCGGAAATCATGTGATTAGTTCATAATAAATATGCTATGTCTTACATGAAAATTTGAATCAATGTACTTAATTTTACATAGTAATATGTCCATTCATGTTCCCACTTTGCATTATACATACAGTGACGAGGATTTTCCCAAATGAAAGGGGAATACTAACTTGCACAAAAACAAGCTGTGCAGAGGATCTATATACATTATAGATTTAAGCAGTAAAATATAACAGTCTGTGCACAGAGAGGCAGATTATTATCATTACGTGTTTGTTGTATAGTGGGCTGAATGACACATCTAACACAAAATTATATTTTTCATGGCATATAGCAAGAATATTTTAATATTTACTGTGGATTTTTTTCACTACTGACTGTACTGACTAGGTGTCCATTGAACAAGCTGTCATTATACACAGGGCAGCATCAGATTTCCTACATATAAACCATGAATGCCATTTCAATCTTCTTAGGACATCTGAGACTTCTACAAGATCTGTGAGATATCACATAGTTTCCAGTGAAGACATCACTAGAAACTATCAGTTAGGCAATTTAGTAGACTTCCTAGCTTCCATGTAGATCTACATGTAGCTACACCTAGGTGTCTTGATATGTTGTGAATCACACAGTAAGAGAATCTGTACTGGAGAGTGCTTATGAAGAATACAGTGTGTAAAACCTCCCTTCCCCTTCTCCATTTAGAACACGTTCAGAAACTCTTAAAGATCTTGCCTAATTATTTCAGGTTTATTAATGATGGGAAAACATTTGTATTTATTGCAATTTAGTCAGGATGAGTTGTTTTGTAGTTAAAAATTGCATAACTGCTGCCTGCTAGCATTTTTCACCTCAAACACATACATACAGTCCTTGTGTGCATTTCTTAAGTCACTGCACAGCTAACCCTCTATTCAATTAAATCATTTTTGTGGAAAAGTTGCGTTGCTCCCTACTGAACTTCTAGACACCATACTTAGCCCCCTCAATAGATGTGCAAGAGTGTAGTATGAGAATAATCATTCTCTTTTTTCTTTTCCTGTGGCACTTAATGATTGTAACAGCTGTGTCAATGTTACTAAGCAATGTCATTCAATGGGAGAAGAACCATAAAGCCAAATAGTCGGTGCTGAATGTTAAGATATGCATCCCTGGCATGCGGTTTAGCTATCCCAACAGACTCTGAGAAACCACAGAATGTGACATGAGAAATTGCTGAACACCACAAATAACACAGTGTGATGTTGGCAAAAGTTACAGCCAGTGCTGTGAAGAATTGCTGGATTGCACAGATGGCTAAGGGGTAGATATGTGAGAAATGGCCAAGTTTCACAGATAGTCATGAGGAGTACTGGGAAGCTTTAGGTGAGGAACACCTAGGTAATCACACTGTTAATATGAGGTAAGGCTGAGATGACCTAGGTAAGAGCAACAGTGTGACCAAATTTGAATAAGGTTGTAGCAAAACTGAGACCACTGAAATAAATCCCAGCAATTACATGTGCATTGTTTATATTGGAGGAGACAAGAAGAGTGAAAGGAAGTATCAAAGTGGATGGAGAAGAAGTAGAGCTATGGAAAACAAAGAGGAGGGAGGATGTCTTTTGTATGTAAACAAGTGGCTGGTCAGTATACTTGTATGAATGAGCCTCACTACTTTTGCTTTGTAATGTCACTCTCTTTCCCCTCCTTGCATGTGTTGGAATGTCTAAGAGATAGCAACTATAGACTGAGTTGTCTGTTTACTTAGCTAGTGAACTTGAGTCTTCTGTGTGCATGTGTGTGTGTGCATATACATGTATCTCCCCCTGTGAAAATCATTTTCAGTCCTTATGCTGGCTGGACCTGCAAACACAAATAGCAGCAGCTTTTCTAATTGTTGTCAAACACATGAAATACTGATAGTCAGGATTTTGACTTCAAAATACACTCTAAATAAGAGCAAAGGCAACAGTGTAATCATGTACAATTCTACTTCATTCTGTCTCATTCCATTTTCATTTTTGTAAAGCTGATGGGTCATTCTAGGCTGATGGTCATGAAGGTTTCCCTTGTGATTCTATACCTTCAGTCATCCATCACAATCCTCTGCAAATTTTGTAGTTTTCTTTATGCCTTTTTTCTGGTATGACAAAGGAAGAGTTTCTTCACAGCATGGATCTGTGATGGAGAACTGATGTGTATCACCATCATGCTGATGTTTTCCATTTTGTGCTAATTTCCTTAGCATTAAGGTTATTTTTTTGTGTGTCAGCTGAAGCAATCTTAAGGTGTAAATTACCAAAGACATTATCAGATATTGCTTGTTCCTGGTCAGACACCAAATTGCAAGATAGCAGAAAAAAAGACTGAAAAAGAAAAAGTTTGATCTGAGGTCAGCTTTTCTGGTGTTGCTTTATGGCAGGAACTCTCAGAAGCAGAAAACCTAAGCATAGAGGAATTTATACAGACCTTGTTAAACCAGAGATGTACTAAGCTGGGTGATGGCAGTGAGATATATATGAACGTATGATCTTTAAGCTCTCCGATCTGGTAAGTCACACAGGAGCAGAGATCCACCACAGCATCTGAAGGCACAGCTAGGCAATGAATCTTCAAACAGAATACCCTACCAAATATTTGTATGATGGGGGCAAAAACCCCAGGAACAAAGGTTTCTACTGTATTTATTCAGATGTCTGCTTTGTTGTCTCAGGTGAATGATCTCAGAAAATCACATGTCCATTTTGACAGCAACCATTGCTCCAGTACTACATAAGAAGGAAAGAACAGAAGGGCTGATACAGATAAAACACTGTATAGAAGAAAAGAGAAAGCTGTGTTTTAATGAAAAATATGAATGCAATATTTTTGTATACCTAAAAACAAAAATATTGCGTCAATATAATAGCTTTTTCTAAAGACACCTTCTATTTTCCTTAGTAAGACATACTAAATCCCAAAATATTGCATGATACAAGACAAATGTAATTTTTAATTATTATGTATCTGGAGTCACTCATCTTAATACTTTTACAATGGCAATATCTCTATGACTCATTCTTCAGAGTCCATGTATCCAATTCTAGAAAAGCTTTACTTTCAGCAAGTCTAGTCTCAGAAACTTTTAGATTATTTCCTATGTAAGAAATGAATGGCTGATTTATTCTACAAGTAGCTCAGAGTTATAAGCTATACTCTTCCCTCCTATGGAAAACTATGTGCATGCAAATTACTATGGTTGCTATGAAGCACAGATAACAACTGGACAACTATTTTATTATCAGTCTTTCATGACAGGATTTATGCTGCTGTCTTTTATGACATGTGTAAAGAGGTAATAACTTTGACCAATTCTTGGGATCCACTTGCAGCAATAAAGTAAAATCTCATAGGTGTTACTGGTAGGCCTGCAGAGAAGAGCTAAACTATGTTAGCTGGCTGTTATTTCTTTTAGCATTATATTGAAGATGGTATTTCAGGGTTTTCATGTAGAATTTTGGCCAAAGGCAATAAACAATATGACCCACAAAGCATTCTGTTCTGGAAGAGCTTGCTAACTATATTTGCACTGATTAAAGAATTATTTTTGAACAAATAACCAGTGACAATACAAACATATCTGAGCTGTTCTTCCATAAAGGATTGTACAAGACTTCAGATTCTGCTCCAGCTATCAACTAACAACTGTGTGATTGCCCAGAAGATTTTCTGTTTAAGAAAAATCACAACTAAGCTGGTATTAAGTGAAAGACAAAGGAAGATCTGACAATGAATGAAGCCTTTACACTTTATTGCAAAATTAATGCAGAATTCCAGATTTAGCTTTCTGACTGTAATGTCAAACCTTTATCAAAGGAGGCTACTGAGAGTCCATTTACATGAATTCTAAATTATAATGATGATAAACTGCTCTAGGCATTGTGCATTTCAGGACCATTACTATACTTCACAGTAGACTAGAATCACTTGGATCTTAAGTCCAATGTTTTATTCCACTACCCAAGGTGTACTAAAACTGGCCCAAACTGGCCCACTTCTTTTTATGTCTAATTTATTAAGGAATTTTATTATTCCCAGTAGGTGCTACTCAAGCCTGGTTAAAATGTCAGATATATGCCTGTTGGAAATTTATCATAGTTGTTGGTTTACTACCTTATCATAGGACAAAAATTGTTTATGAAAATAAAAGTCTAGCTGGACATTCCCACATAAGAATCTTTGAAATTAGAAACTGCATTCATTTTCAGATTTGGAGAATAGATAAAGAGTGGCTGACTAGATTTAGCAGTTTAACATTCTCTTCTCCAAATAATTTTCTTCTGAATGCCTTTGTTTAAGTGCTATATATGAAACAAAAGATTTAAGATTATTTCCATAATGATAAAAGATTTTTGTTGATGTTGTTTATTCTATTATCTTCATGTGGGCTAGACAAGCTAAAAAACCCGGCAGTGATCAGAAATAATTCAGTGGCATGAAGAGTGGCTTTTCTCTTGAGATATCTTTATTGGAATTGGAGTAACAGGTAAATTGCTTATTACACCAGGTGGATATGGCCCTGTTTGTCTCAATGTTACAGAACAAAAGCAATATAATCCCCAATGTATCTGTGCTGGTTTGAAAGCAAATCAGTGAGAGACTCCAAGTCAGAAATACAATTTGATAGCAAAAAACAAAACAATAAATGCAACAGTACAAAAAGAAACCACTGACAGAGTCAGAAAACAACCTGACAACCTGTCAGTCAGGGCATTGGTAGTAGTCTGACTAAATGGTGGCTGCAGCCCTACTGGAGTGATGGGTCTGTTGGAGCAGTGATCCTGTAGATCTGGTCTTCAACTGAAGGTCCAGTGGTAGCCCTTGTCCTCTGGGAATCCAGCAGGCAAAGGGCTCTGTGCTGGTCCAAATCCCAGTTTATATGCCTGTGGAAATGCTTGGCTTCCCGTCCCCCCGCCCCAGCGGAGCATCTCACAATGGGACAATGTAACTCTATGCATGCCCTGGGTCCCTGACAGCCCATTAAACAGAGACAGCCCCTGGGGGAGCCATCAGGGATGAGTAGGAGATAACGATCACTGCCCCACCTGCTTTAACAACTTGTGGAGATGATAATAGAATATACATTACATTGTAACCTAGAACAATATCACTTTGAAAAGTTCAGTACTCAGAAGTCTCTTTTTCCTCCCTTTCTTTCCCTTATCTCTAACTTTTCAGTCTGAGGACTTTTTGGCCTTAAGAATCAAGAGAGCTTTTTGTCTATGCCACTGTAGTCACAGACGTCTCTCAAGCCAGAACCTTTGACTCGTTTGGGCCATCCAAGTGGCATAGGAAGCTGTATGACTATTAGCTCTGCTATTCATAACAAGAAAGAGAGGAACATTTCTGGAAGCCCAGAAGAGTCTCACCTCTCCCTCCAGGCTTGGGCAGGGTGGTACATGCAGACATGCTGAATAGACCTGGGTGTCAGTATGTGTTTCTTGATGTTTTCTTATTCTCTTCCATAAAAAAGGTTTTTAGTATGCTTTTGAGAGTTCATATGGTTGTGAGTATAGTACTGGCATGGATGAGGTTTGTATTTGTGTTTAGAACATAAATATCTCAGTAGCAAAATGCTACCTGATAAAGAGGACATATCAACAGTGTCATATTTTATTTCTCTTCCCCCTTGTCATTTGATCTCATAGACTGGTAGGTTTATTGAGAAGACAAAGCAAGCACTTGATACTAGTTTTGGCAGCAGCTGTTGATAATATTTGGAAAAAGTAGTCCAAACGAACACACTGTAAGAACTAGAATGGCATACAATTGATTATAAAATGTAACTAAGTAACAGATAACAAGCAACATTTCTATAATGGAAAACAAAAAATGAGTAATTAATAATTTGAGAAGTATTAGTGCATGTCTCACATCATTTTGTGAACATTTCAGACATGCTGTGAAACACTGATATAGGAATAATGTATAATAAATCTGGGATTTAAGTTTCAGATTTTCTGATTTTTAAAAATAACCCCAGCATTAAACTGTATAGGCTATTGGGAGAAGAAATAAATTTCATGTGAAACAGGCAAGGAATGAATCTGTTCTCCTCACTCATGCATGTGATCATGTATTTTCTTTCATATGTGACACATAATAGAAGCAAACTTGATTCACGAGAGGATGTGTACCTACCAATAAAGGATGAAACCAGATGTAAAGTATTAACCTCCTGTACTCAGGTTGCATATTTCAATATTCAGAACTTAAACATATCCTAAATATTTCATTTCTAGCTCTCTAATGTATTTCAGTTCCTACTGACTTCATTGGGAGTTGTTAATACACAGCAGCCTACAAGATCCAGTGCTCCAAGCACTTCAAAACCATGAATCTGCATGATAGCAGGCTATTTTGCTCTGGAGCTAAATAAGTTAATTCTCCCCCCCTGGAGAATGCTAATTGCCCAAAAAGAAAACTATTTCAGCCTTTTACTCAGCCTAGTAATCATTTCATTACTATCTAGATCAAACATTCATGAAGCAACCACATTTAAGATGCTTAGGGCAGGAAAAGATTGCAAAGGGAGGTTTGTGTATAAAAAGAAAGCCTGCTAGCTAAATAAGCATGCGCAAGTATTTTTTTAACCTTACACAGACATATGCAAGGTTAAATTGTCTTGGTTACTACTGCACCCTGTTCTACAAATAAAATCAGCATACAAATATATTAAACCAATAATTTTTTGAACAGGTGGGCCATGAAATAAAAACACTATTAACTAGCTATAAGCACAGGTTGGGTTTTGTGGCTCACCACAGACCATGATGCAGTCAAAGCCCAACGAATGTGAAAAAGCTGTTCCTCTTGCCCCTAATTCGTCCATTTGGCTTACATACCTACAACTGCCACCCTCCTTGATGCTTAGGATAGGAGAACCACAAGGTGTGTAAGAATCACAATCTGAACTTTCATCATAATAAGATGCCAAAACAGCCAAATTCACATTTTTCAACTGCCCAGAAAGACTAGTTTTACCAGTTTGGGGACAACTATATAGTATATTATTCTTAGCAAGCATCTCTGATATTGGAAGATAGGTGAAATTGTGCATGCAAACAGTTTGTCCATTTTCCTGCATATTTACAGTCTACTGTGGCTCCCAGTGGTTCCTGTAACTCCCTATGATTTCAGCAGTGTTTTTGCACTGCTTATGCAGCAGACTGATGCAATTCCCAGACAGATTTTTGTCTCCATTAAACAGGAAGAACTGATCCCTTCCCAACAACACTCCTACCTCTCTATGAAGGGAAAGCTCCATGAGGTCCAGGAGCAGTACCATCTTGTTCACTTATTTCTCAGAATAAATTGGTGGTTGATAAAGGAGTAGTAAAAGAATAAGCAGCACTCTCCCAGAGAAAAGTGTGTGGCAGTAGGTCACATATGTGACTGTGCCATACTGAGATATCTCTCCCTAGCCCAAGTACGTTCTCTGCACATGGTACCTCCTCTAATGAGCACAGCATTTGCCAAGTGCTATATCGATCATTTTACTTCCTTTTTTTTAACCTTATTTTGTAAGCCTCTTGAACTCATGGTCAGCAGCCCCACCCTGATCTCTATTTCAAATTCTAAATGTACCACAATGTAAATAAATAGTACTTTAGAGGTCATTGTAGCAGTAACAGTCTCTTCTAAGCAGGTGCTTAGTTGACTCTTATTCATATTATCATTATCTTGATGAAAAGAATACACCACTGATTGTTAGTCACTGTCCCTGTCTTCCTATCTTTATTCTTAGCAATTATAAGAGGCAACCAGGGAAAGGCAGACTTGGAAAGTTTTGAAGGAAAAAACCCCACACCCTTCATTGATACAGAGACTTTGGAAAACAGAGAACAAATTTCAGGGTAAGCATGTTTTGTTTAATAGTTCTTGTTCAGCATTCAGAAAAGAACAGATGTTCCTCTGCATATTTTTAACAATTTGACACAAGCTATCCTGTCTTGCTTTTGTGGAAATAAATTTATGAAAGAATGCAAAAGAGATTAACTCTACTGAACTCAAGAATGAGGAAAGCAAGGTAACTTCCTTTGCAGCTCCGAAGCACATTCTCCTCTGTACCCAAACAATAGTCTGTGTTCCCTCCTTGATCTGTGTTTTCAGAAATTCCACAAATAAACATGGTCTCCAGAGCTAGAAATATCCACGACTGCGCTTCTATCTAATCTGCTATATAAAGCCATAGCAGCAAAACTGTAATCCTAACTAGAACATGCACTTGAGGAAAGAAAAAAGTCTGAACAAACATGCAGCTTTGCACTTTTAAAATCACTGTACTAATAAGCAGACACAGACTGTGAATCTGAAGCTTATTCAGGTTCCTCTAGCCTTTTTAGCCTGAGAGGTCAGAGTCCTCTAGCAGTGCTGCCAACACAGAGTTTTACTCTTAATTTTCCATTCTCACATTTCTTTCATTCTAAACCTTTTCTTCTGGTGTCATGTGGAAAAAAAATAAAAGAATGTAATTTTTCACTTTTTTTTTGAAAGAAGAGAGATTTGGTATATTAGGTAATGTAGGTTGGAAAAAAACAACACTGTGGCTTTTATTATAGACCTCAGACTAATAAGTGAGAAATAAGCAATCATTTATTTTGATAGTCTTAGATGAATGAGGAATTTGAACTATATGAATGAAGACATCACTAATGGAATGTGCAAATGTGTTGGCAAAAAGTAAGCCCCACTTCTTTACCACATGGGTACTTCTTGTTTGTGTGATAAATATGAATAAAATTCATATTATAGTTCAAAAGATTTATTCTCAAAAAGCTAGAGAATCAATAGATCTGTGCTGTGCCAGGTAAAGATTTATCCAGGAATATCAGACACAGACAGCAAAGACCTGGATTAGGAAGAGGTATGAATAAGAATAGGAGAAAAATGTTTGTATTTAGAAAAGCTTAGAATGGATTTTGGTGAAAGATTTATAGAAGATACCAGAGAAGAAATGAAATTACAATTTCTAGGAATAAAGGGTCACTACTCTTCAAATAAGACTAACATTTTATTTATAAGACAAACCCTATACCACTAGATTTACTGAACAGCTAGTAACAGCAATTTATACTTTTATCTACATCACACCATCACTGAAGCATGTGTCATTTGACCACATTGATCTTTAGATATGATATTTAATATATTCTCTTATTAACACCAATGTCTTATTGCTACCCATTAATTTCCAATCCACCTTAGCAGTATAGTTCAATTCTACTGTAACAAGTCTATGTTGTATATTTCTTTCTGCTAAAGGTTTTAACTTGCATTTTCTTGCTTATCACCACTCTTATTTCTAGTCCCCATCTGGAGTCCCAGAACCTTCCCTCCTCTATCTGGTTAAAGGTGATTTCTGTGATGTTGTGATTTCTTTTCCAGCAAAGGCAAGGGTAGGTTCTTCTTTGCTTAGATTATTCAGCTGAACAGAAGATTGGGAACTGGATGGGAAAGATTTGTCACTGTAACTTGTAGTATTGTTTGTGAAATAATATGTATGGATCATTAGGAATCTTCAACAGTAGGTATTAGGAAGTTCAGCTAAGTTAGTTGTGACAGGACACTAGTCACACTGCATGATGTCTGATCTCTGATTACACTTGCAATAGCCTGACTTAAAATGTACTTTCTGCAAGTATCTATTCAATGTACACATACCTTTATTTGAAAGAAATATAAGAAAAAATATAAGAAGAAAAGAAACTAATTCAAGCTCAGGAATTAATTCAATGCTACATTATTCACTTACAGCAATTATTTTGTTGCATTCATCAACCTCTAGTGAGTGACATATGATGTATGCAGGAAGAGATGGAAGTAGACAGCCCTGCTTCACTTAAAGTTTCAAACCAAGTGGCAGGCCAATTGGACAGCAAGTGCAGCTTTCAATAGCAATACTGAAAAACTTCCACTAAAAGAATCTTATTGTGGCTTTGTTTACTTATGTATGTAATCTCATATATGCAACAAAATTTTCCAAGAAATAGCAGTATTAATTTCTCAGCCTGCTATAAGGAGAACAATTCCCTGCATAATATTGTCACAAGAATACAGGTATTTCAATCCTTTATAGACTGTCAGGCATGCTAACCTATGTACTTAGTTTTGCAGTATATAGCAAAGAAATTATTATTATTAATTCTCCAATGATAAGAACAATTTGTCTCTACTTTACATATTAATGGCCAATAATTTTATGCCTTTACTCAAAATAAGTTACATTCTGCCATTAGTCCATTGAAGTATGACACCTTTGCATGGACAAAAATATCTTACAATGGCCCTTTGTCAGTTGTAATCTAGAGGGATAGCTTTTGCAATTTCAAGTATGTCAAAAAACACTAGCTAAATAATGCTAAAGGTGGAGCTTGCTTGGAAATTTAAAACCAGAGTGAATGCTTTATAAAGCCAACTTTTTCACATCATAAAATTATACATAATTCTGAAAATTCAGTATTCAATTTGAAATTGAATACTGAAGTATTTCATTAAGGCTCCAATGTGAGCTGGAAAATTAGTAAGTATCAAACATAGATTTTATTGAAGCATGACTAATATGTTACTTGCAAGCTGCTTAAATAAGTGCTATTTCCTTATTCAAGACTATATTTCTATCAAACATGCTGTGACCATTTGGAATCAAGAAGCATTTTTAGCATTTTTTCCTCTAAAGTATTTAAAAACCAATTATATTTTTGCCTGAAGAAACAAATCTCAGAAGTATTTTTCTTTATGACAGGATTTTCCATGGATTCTGTAGCAGCTAAAATGGTCTGCAGCAATATTTTGACAGTTCATAACCAGCATGACGTTTGATACATTTGTATTTTCTTTGACTGTTGCAGCATAACCAAGCAGCTAAAATGTAAAATTCATACTGTCTGTTATTAAGAAAAAGATTAACTTTATAATTTATTATGGCATGATTCAGTAATTTCCTTCCCTGTCTTCACAGTTTACCTGATGAATGAAATTTTTATCTAGCTGGATGACTAATGCTTTCCTTGCTTTAACTGTACTGGTATCAAAATCAGCAAAATACTCAGTGGAATACATCCTTGCTAGAGGGTCAGAAGCAGGGTGCTGTCCCCATTTCTCCTTATAACTGTGCCCTTATATGCCAGAAAACACAGAGGGGAAGGGATATGTCTGACAGTGCTGGAGGGAAGAGGAACATACTCACTGCAATCAGTAGGCTTTCTGGCATTGACAGCTCCAGCATGGGACAAAGTTATCCTGCCTGCCTGCTGACCAATAAATTTATCCTGCATAAAGGGCCTTCCTACTAGTCTTGGAGAAATTATCATTGAGTCAGCCTTGTTGTCTACATCAGTGCACATAGTCCTCTAACTTTCTCAAATCTGGCCAGGGTTACACTGTTGCATATTTATTTTGCAATTTCAGTGTGAATATGCACATGATATAGAGGTGGATTTGGTAGGGAAGGGGGGTCATACACTGTTCAGTAAGACAGAGAACATTCTCAGTGCCATAAATTAGTACCGTGGCTACACACTTGGGTGATCTATCCCTCTGCTTAGCTCACAGAGAACGGATTTCTCTCTTCCCCCATATTTCCACCTACCTTTCTCTATTTCTATGTGTATAAAACAACAGATAAATGGTAAGAAAAAAAGCAAAATCGCGCCAAGCTAAATAAATTGTATGAAGAAAGCAGAAATGCCTGAGGGTAATACAAGTGTTCTTCTGAAAGTCCCGTTAATGTGCTAGGCTTCAAAGATAATACTGAAGTGTGTGTTTGGGATTTCTTTTCTAGGAATGCATCTAATTTCTGGGACCATAAGAAAAAGTGGTTTGAGAATAAATTCAAAGAGCATATATACATATATTCGCCTTGTATCTTAGCTGGTCTTTTTAACACCAACATAATTGTTTATATCATGTAGTTTATACATATTCCATAGCAAACACAAGTCAAGAGACCTGAACTCTCATTCAGGCTCTTCTAGTGAGCAGCTTTACATCTGTGGGCTAACCTTTAGATGTTACGGTGCACTCTGTGGGATAGTGATTGCACAGGGACGTTTCTGCTGCCAAAGCCCACTGTATATTTTCATAATTAAAACAGAACTATTAATTCTAAATATGCGTTTTATCTGATTTATCAAAGAGAATGAAACTCTTGGACTTGAACATACCAGGATAGCCACTTGATTATATACATAAAAAACAATACAGATTGGCATGATTAACTACTTTAAGGAACTAGATAGTGCAGGAAAGAAAAAAAATGAATAGAATTATCATAATAACATAAAATGAAGAAAATAAATTGCTTATAACCTACAAAAAGAATGATCAATGAATGTTTATTGCATAGGTGAATACTATTAAGTAAAAAGCAACAGTTTGGCTCACTTGGAAAAGATTTGTTTTGTTGCTGCATTGCAAATTTTGTTCCATAAGCCAAGCTTACATCACTGTGCAGTTCACACTGAACAGTGCCAGTAAGTAAATTAATTATCAAGGGCCTAGTGTTCAGGATTGTGGAGTCTCTAAAATGGTGATTGAAAGCACTGTGAGAGGAGGTTCTCATCCAATGCAAACTGTAGGGGTTTCTTTCATCCTTATTATCTTCGCATGACTGAACTATCATACTCAACTACTATTGCCTCTATTGACTTTGTGGGGGAATAGGGTCTGCACAATACAATTACATCTAAATTATTGCACTTCCAAAGCTATGAACAAATGTTTGCCTTGCAGTAATTATGCATTTATTATATGTACAAAACTAAATCCATATTAACACAAATCACCTACTGTGGCAGTCATACATGTACAAACATTGTGAAAGTCCTCACTGTAGTTCAGACAGAAAATCAAAAATATGTAAAGAATATGTCATCAGCCCTCAACTGTTACAACATTTTAAAATTGTATACAGCAAACCATGATAGTTACTCTTGTGGGCGACAGTTTCTGTTTGTTTTAAATTGCTGTATAACCTCTAATGTTACAACTACCTCCCATGACTTATGGCACAGTCTACTCTGCAGGATAAAGATATGACTTGCTACATGATAGATGTGTTGGGATAATTTCATAGTAATTTCAGTGCCAATACTAAAACTTCCAGTGTTTCACAGGAACCAAAATTTGTGATGAACTTCTTAATGAGTGGGCCATAAAAGTATTTGATATCCTAAAACCTATGAAAGTGCTTAATTTTATATATTTATCTGTTTGTTAAATCACAAAAACCATAGAAGGGCACAGTAAATAAATTACTTTTCCTATGAGAAGCTTATCTCTTGGATTCTTAGCTTCTGTTTCTCTAAATGTGTAATTAGACTATTACATTCATGCAGGATTTTTCATCTGCTTTGTTTATAAGAAACACAGCTAAACTACAAAATCTATGTGCTGTATTAATAAACTGATACACATTATAAGGCAAAGCACCAAACAGAATCATCCAGGAGAATGAGAGGTTTTTTTCCCTAGCTTTTTCTTGTAATTTCATTTTGGGATAAAGTGATTTTGAAGCACTGTGGCAGGGTATTACATTTAAAAGGCTGCAGAAATAATGCAGGAGACAGAATATAGGCATAACACAGCATGATTGCATAGCCACCAAGCCAGATTTATGATTTCATAAAGCTGAACATAATGTGAAGAAAAAATACACAAAACATATACAAAATGCTAATGCCAGAAATAATTACAGGTGAGGCTAAAATAAGATACATCTTCAAACATTTAGGAAGGAAAAAAATCCTGAACCTAGATGTCATAAAATGAATACAGAAAAGGACAGAACTAATGCTGGCCACAAGAAAATGAATCTTAATGTCTTCCTTCCTCATCCAAAATACTAAGTGGATATGTCCTTAATCTTGCCAGTTAAAGCCCAAAGCATTTATCATTCTGTGTGCCTGGAGAGAACATATGATTGACTCTGTAATAAACAGAGAAAAATATCCCTCTACAAAGAGTCAGACAAGTTAGTGACTAGAAACAGACAATGTGTGCATCCTGCCTGTCTCTGGTCATGGACTCAGAGACTCTGGCAACCTTATTTAAAATGCATTTGTCCTACATCATGCATTCTCTGATGATGTACAATCCTCATGAAATTAGTTTATGGTTTAGCTTATTTATACTTTACAAGAAGCTTGAGGTTCTGACACACTTATTTGCAAGCTGATTTTCTACATCCTGCCTGTGCTTAGGACCTTCAGAATAGGTGTTCTCTACAGACCAAGATAGAAACATTCATAGCTCTGGATATGGACTCTACTCCTTGTCATATATTCCTATTTGACCTGCTGCTTTGCAATTTAATTCCCAGAACTACTGTGTCTGGATGGTGGTGATTCCCAGAAACATATTTCAAGGCAAGGCAAATCAATGACTTGATGGCTGAAATCTAATTTCTAGTAGTTGACTGCAGTATAGGACCAGAGTCATACAAGCAAGAATGATAATGCAATAGAAAAAAAAATTAAGGAGGGGTGAATGTGTCTCCAGCCAGCACATGGTGGCATAAATAGCAAAATTTAACATGAATTCTACTTTCTAGATTTAAAGTTTCCTTACTCTAGACTCTGTATGTTGGATACCTAAAATCCTGCTTATTCTAATAAAAGATTTCTACTTTTTTCAGCTATTATGCTCATGAATTTCAATATTAAAATCTAGATAGACATAAACTAAGTGTATGAGAACATTATTTCTTTTCTGAAACTACCTTAAATATTCACATTTGCAATTATTCTGTGCCCACATGTATTTTCATAAAAAAGTGTTCTTTGTTGACAGTATAGTAGTCTTACAAGACATTTTTTAACGCTGTGGAAACTATGTTTAATCATAAAACCTATCTATGACTAAGGTTTACAAATGCATTTTTTCCTCCCCCCAAAAAACCATAAACCTCTTTTTGCCCTAAAATTCTGCTATTCTGGCATGAAAATGGATACTTCAACCATCTAATTCTTAGTATAATAAAATTCAGTGTCTCAAATCATTTAAACAAATTAATTGTATAAACTTCATTTTTTGTTTTCAAATTGATCTGTGAATAGACTTGCACAGTACTGATTTTACGAAAAGGTGGCATATATTGAAAAGCAATTGTAGTGATTCAGAATCCACTGGGATTAGTGCACATCTTAAAAGGGATAACTAGAATCCTGAAAAGTACTCAACGCCTTGGCACACTGAACATCATTTCAATTATGTCTATTCAGGTTTATCACACTTTCCATTTCACAGTAACTGTTGATCTCCTATCTTAACATCATGCAATAATTTTTATTATGGAAACATGCTCATCATCTTTATGACAGAAGGCACCATGATGGCATGATTGAAAAGTAGTATTTTTATTATATTGAATTAAATTTCAGGGGGTTTTGATATATAATTCAACTGTGTTATTGGGGAATCACTCCTAGAATCAAAGAATTATTATTATTTGCTATTATACCAGAATATGCCAGTAGTACCAAAAATTATGGAATGGGCTGAGGAAAATTTGGGACCAACTCCCAGGAAACAGGTAAAGTATTCAGCCATTATATAGGAAACATGCCATTGCTATTCTGACTGATTTGTAGAAAAAAATAATCCTGTCCATTAAACCTTTGGGCGTAGTTGAAAATTGGAAGACCAACAAAACAAGTCTTTGAGCATTCAGGAAACAAAATACTCTTCATGTCGTAGTACCAAGGAAATCATTCTTTCAGAAGATTTATCTCCATGCCACCCTTACAAACACCTATACAGATGCTGCAGAAACCATCACTTAAAAAGTTATTGTAAAGAAGGAAGACCAGAAGAAACAGGAATACCTCATACTCACCATTGCTACTAATACTCATAGCAGCTATCAAGTCATGATACTATTACTGCTATTTTTAAAATATGGTGAATATTAGGGTCAAACTGGTTTACCAAATGTCAAAAAAATCTGTTCAAAACACATTTCAGAGGAGTGAAAAGCCAATCAAAGCAGCAAAGACCTGAAATAACTTATCTCCTACATGGCTTCAAATAGGCTGTTCAGGGCTAGAAGATTGTCATTGTGAAGTTCTGCTTAGCCAGTTGTACAATGGACACTGTCCTGCTCAGGTTTAGAGATATCATCAGAATTTTTTAATTACTAAACTTTTCTTCAGTTTCCTGTACTAGAAGAATATTTTGGAGTCATCCAAAAGCTTTTTTAAAAATTATTTTACTGGTGAAATGGGAGTTGGGAGTACAATGAGCAGTGGACAATAAATTTAATAACTAAGATATTTGAATGATGACCAGAATATTTTCTTGGTGAGATCAAAAATATTTGTTTTTACTATTTAAGAGCAGAGATAGCTGAAAAAAGTGAGCAAAATAGAGCTAAAATTATATTTCCTATTAAGCTGGACAATTTAAGTTTTTAATTTGGAAGGCATTTAAATGGCATGATTTTGCAGGTGGCGTTGTTTTGCCGAAGTCAATGGAGAAAAGAATTTGATAAAGCTGGTGCATCATTATTCATTTATTTATTTTCCCCGAAAGTTTTTTAATTAAATATAGCATCATGACCATTACCTCATCTTTCCTTTGATACTGTTTTATTTATGGTGCATTTGTCTCAGAATACTGGAACATAACCTAATGAATAATATCATAAAATCTTGCACCTCATTAGTAAATGATGGTATTACACCTGAAAATTGCAAAGATGACTACAGGAAGGATCATTAAAATGCTGCCATATTCTTTAATGGAAGCACAATCAAATCTCATTCAGAAATTTGGATATTATCAATTTATACAGGTCTCTTAATGCTATTTTAATTTTGCTATATTGATTTTAGATTATATCATAAAGGAAAAAAAAAGAACGGGGAATAATAATGGGTCTTATATTGACACTGTCATAAGAGATTCTATCCCACCATTATGAAGACAATATTCTGGCAGTGATTTTGAATACTAACAATGCTGCACTGGATGATATATATGCTGTACAATTCTAACCATCCGTTAACATGCTAATCTTGCCCTAAGGTACTATATAGTAAGAACATTATGTATTAATTCCATACTTCTACCTTCCCAGTTTCTTCACTGTCTATATATTGATATTGAGCTGTTTTGATGAACACTGTGCTTGTTCTGTCCCATTGAAATTTATTTATTAAAATAATGTCCTTATTACTGTATTGAACCGTAACATTTTAGTAGTCATATGACACAAATTTCATTTGCTATATTAAAGATAAATTAATACACTGTGCACTGGTTTAGGTATTTCATCACAATTAATTTATAATATATTAAGTTAGAACATACCAAATGATGATTTCAAAGAGGAACTCCAACATTTCAGAAGCTTTTTTCCTTAGTATTTAAATGAATGGTACTATTAACAAGTACTGACTTTTATACCTGAGAGATCTACAAAAGTATTTCAGTCTATTTACACTAAGTGTAAGAATATGTCAGTTTAACAAGAACTATAAAAAAAGTATAGTATGACTAGAAATCTTTTTCTCCACTTTGACTTCTCTACAGTAGATCCTTTATTTGCATACACATAGGCATAGTTTTTAATATGCTTAGCTAAAGTAATTGCTTTTGAAATTACACTTTGTGGTCCACAATTTAGTGAATACTGATATGGATATTCTTAAAAAAACTCCTATAAAATAAAAGAAAACCCAATATTTAATCACTTTGAACCTTACTCAGCATTATCATAGAAAGATATTTATCTTTCTTTAAAATTCATATTTTTAAAATTTATATTAAAAAGGCTGATTAATAATCACACAGCTGCTATATGGTATTGTCTTCCATTACATTCAATGTTTTGAAGACATCACTGAACAGCCTATATTATATTTGAAATTTCAGGTCCTCAGAAACCATACGTAAAGTGAACAGTCATCAGTACTTTACCTGCTACCTGGATAACAGCATTTTCTTTGAAAGAATTATTCCTTCATGGTAGGAATCTGCTAGAAAAGAAGAGTGTTCAGCCAGAATAATTATATGGCAAGAGCTTCCTCCTGGTATTTCTTGGATGAATTTCTATCAGATAAATTGATAAGATGAAAACAAAGTAGAGTGATAATCAGTGACTCAGAACAGAAAAGTTAAAGGGATAATTTTCATAATGTCAGTGTGCCATCTTACACTTCTTTGATCAACTAAAGCAAACGTGCTTGATCTTGGTATTTAATTCAGCTGCCCTTTGTCATGCCACAACCTATTACCAGTACCATTTGTAGTGCAACCCCATAGAAATATATTTGGTTTCCCTTGAGTAGCCATTCACAGCCTTTGATTTCACACTCTATCAGCTTTAGATCAGATATATTTCCCTGAGTATGGGACTACCTTTTTGATAGATAACTCTTGCCTTGGAAAGTGTTCACTCCTGAATCAAAGCCTGACAGCTGGGTTAGGGCCAGTTCTTTTTTTGCTGTATATGTTGCTGGAAAAAATTCAGGGTCACTTGTCAAACTACTGTTCCTTTGGGTGAAAGACTGGCTGGCCACCAGCTTTCATCTGTAAATGGATTGTTTAAAGCTGTTTAATAGTGATGTTAGGGAAAATGCACTGAACAGATGAGCTGGATGTTTGTGCTAGAGTAAAATTGAAGATTAAAGCTGGAGTTTCTTGCCAATAGACAACAAATATGAACAGACCACAACATGTGTATGAACATATACATGAATGTTTGTCAAAGTGCAAGTTTCCATGCTAATGTTTTAAGTGACTGCCATTAAAACCAGTCCCCTCGTGACCTAGTATTTGTCTACTTGGCAAATAAACTAAAGGAAAACCTAGCAGAAGCCCTGAATCCAATTTTTAGTCCCTAAATCCTAGGCCATGTAGGAGAGAGAAGTGAAGTGCATTGCACAAGTACAGTGAGAAGCCTTGTACTGTGGTGTACTGGGACTACTTACTGCAATTCCTAGCAGGAAGAGAAGAGATGGAGACAAGTTGGTCTGATACACCGGTGTATTGTAAAGCACCATTCTGCCATTTGATCTCTGCTGTCTCAGAAGAAAAAAAACCCAGTCCATTTTTGTCATGATGGAAAGCGCCCAAAAGAAGTTGTATCCACCATGTAGCAAGCATAAGAAAAGAAAAAAGGTTACACATTTCATAAACTTTACCACTGGACTATTGCTGACAAAGTGCAAACAAATATTTATCAACTACTCTTCTGTAGCTGATCATGTCTTTGAGCAGGGGATTTTCATAGATAAACTTTGGAGGCCCCTGCAAAAATTGGAACATAGTGATCATCAGGTCCCACACAAAAGAGGAGGTTCATAGGTATGACTGATCTTTTTATATGATGCATTACTCTGATAAAATGTAAATTGAGATTATGAGATCAAAGTGAAAAGTGTATGGATGCTGCGGCCAAAAAGGGCGGGAAAACACCCCCACCTGCCATCTGGAACACAGTTGTCTCTGTAGCAGTTTTATTTTTGATGCCTCAGTCCACTGCTTTACATTTTAACCCTTGCAAAAGGGATGAAAGCATGACGCAGAACTCAGAAATTAATGCTCTTAGAAAGCTGGTTAAACCCCCCCAGATAAGAATTGCACCTGTCAACATGATCTCTAAAATATCCATGTGCTTGATTCCTGCACAAATTTAGCCATTATCTAGAAAAGCAGAAAAGATTTTTATACACCACCTAATCTTATAATTTGAGTTCATTTATTGACATATTTTTATCCTGCTTTCAAAATAGAGATCATAGTGTGATATCAAGATATGACTTCCAGATATTACTAATGGTATGAACTTCAACAGTAGCCTGAACAAGGTTTGCAGTAAGTTAAGTATATGTATCTAAGAGGAGCATGACAGTCTAGTTGTTTTACATGTTGTTTTCAATGCCTGAGGATAATATATTCTCAATGCTGTGAAAATTTGTCTAAATAAATAAAATTGTCTAAATAAATAAATTTGTCTAAATAAAAATATCAATGGTAGTGAGCAGCTCTGCCCACAGCATCATATGAAGGCTTTGGAATTACTTCATTTCATGCAAATTTTCCTTGTTTTACTGGTTCTGACTGGGATGCAGTCAACTTTCCTCACAGCAGATCTCATAGTGATGTACTTTGTATCTGTAGCTAGAAAGGTGTTGATAACAAACCAATGTTTTGCCTACCACTGAGCAGTGCCCCCAAGCATAGAGGATGTCACTCCAAATCCCCTCCCTACCCCTCCGAAAGAAAAAATGACTGGGTGTTTACAAGAGTTTGGAATGGGGCTTAGCCAGGACAGATGACACAAACTCACTAAATGGATATTCTATACCATATGACATTTGCTTGGCGATAAAAACTAGGAAAAAGAAGAAAGAGAGGGGGCATTTGCTATTAAGGCATTTGTCTGCTAAAATACCTGCTATGTTTACCGAGGCCCTACTTCCCAGGAAGTGGCTGGACCTCAACTGCTTATGGAAAGTAGGGTATAAATATTTTGTTTTCCTTTGCTTCCATGTGAGACCTTTGCTTTGTTTGATTAAACTGCCTTTATCTCAGCTAAGAGTTTTTCATCTTATTTTCTTCCCCTGTTCTGCTGATGAGAGAGTGTGAGTGGCTCGGTGAGCACCTGGCAGCCAGCTAATGCAAACACACTACAGTCTTTTTTGGCACCCAAAGTGGAGCTTTCAAAGAATTTTTGATAAAGATGGAAATAGGGAGAAATAATGGGCAAAACATGGACTGACCATTGTGGAGAATTTTTGTTGTTCTAATTGAGGTGAAGGGAAGAGGGATGAAGTGCATGAATTGTCCACCTTTGACAAGGTTTTGATGATGTTATTTTGATTTTTATTAGGGGAAACCTTTTATTAGTTTAAATGAAGTTTGTGAAGATTGTAGATTGTGCCATGAATGTATTTTTTTAATGATAATTCTTAAGTATGTGACTCACTAAGGCAAGGAATGGAATGTATTGGGTTTATGTGGAAAGGTTTTGTTAGTGGAAGGGATACACAGGTGGCTTCTGGCAGAAGACATCAAAGGCTGTCCCTGTGTTGGACAGAGCCAGTTCCAGCCAGCTCTTTCTTTAGATCATCTGGCACATGAAATTGAAACCTAAAAATTACATTTCACCTAGAAATTAAACCTAAAATTCCTTGAAGTTTTGAGATTTCTGAGTATATCATATATCCATGCACGTTTCTTCTAAGAACCTGCCCCAAACCCACAAAACTTCAGATAGTAAATCTGTATGCTTGAATCTTACATTTCCATGTTGATGAGCAACAGCCTATGACAGGTTTCTAGTACATCATTTACAGATTATGATGTTTGACCAGTGATAATGAACTCCTAATATATTTTGTAGAACTTTTCTTAATAATCGAGAAAGATGCTTGTCTCAGAGTACTAGGCAAGTTTGTGAGATTGGCTTTTACAGATTCTTTTTATTTACATGTTGAAAATTGTCAGAGGACTCAAGGGAGTAAAAATGCTAGATATCACAGTGCTGTCATTGTGGAAGTTTGGCTTTCAGTCTGAATTCTAGTCTCCTAAAGCACTTTTAAAAAGTTCAGCTCTAAATTCTAAGAAATTAAAATATAGTGGCCTCTTTGTTCTTTGGGTCTTCTCCAGACCTACAGTGCCTAGACTCAAGGGGATGTATGTCCATTTAGGAGACAAATCTCTTTTTGTGTGGTTGAATATAGTTTTCTTTTAAGAGACCCTGTGGTTCCTGAAGGACTTTTCTGTAAAACTGGGTCAGGCAGAGCAGGTGCCCAGCAGTTATCTTCTCATGTGTGAGCATTTATTATCCAACATAGAAGCAGTTCAGAAAGCTGAACAGAGTTTTTTAAACCAAAAAATGTTAGATGACAGAAACAGGATTCTTCAATTAGAAGAATGACTTAATGAGCTTTGACCTCATGAATTTTGCACAGCTTCACCAGATGAAGGGTTTGTAGCAACAAGCGCCATCTACCTCCCTTCCCCAGTACATAGTTTCCAATTGGAAGGTTGTAGTTTTCAGTCTCTAAAGTTGAGAAAATGACTCAGCTTGTGTTTCTCACTTCATAGGTAATTCAGTAATGCTGTTTTGTGGATGGTGTCTAACTCTGTGTTTTAATACAGTACTGACAACTTCATGTTCTAATTTATCTGTGGTCAGGGTATATCTCTTGCATGGGTTACTTAAAGGACAAAGATGCTGCTCTTCCAAGTTTCTGATTCTAGCAGTGCTTAGTCATGATCCAGGTACATACCTGACTAAAATAAAGTGATTCTGGGGCAAGATTAATGGGGCAACAATGCTAAAGAAATTTCTTGCGATAAATAATTGAGTGCAGAAATCCATTGAGTAGCTCTTTGGTTCTATGTCATATCTAACTCATTGTAGAGATCAGTCTCTGGATACTTTTGTCTTTGAAACTTTGGTGAGACAAATCACTATAATAAATTATTTGCCTATTTTTACAGTAAATTAAATCATGCATTAATATAACACTCTCAGCAGTACTAAGGGCTGAGCTGACTCCTGACTTGAGCCTTATCTAACATTTTGTCAGAATTTGGGCACAGTTATATACATCAGCCAAAATTACTGGTTCCTCAAAGTCTGCTCACTGGAGGCTGCCTCTGACACTGGGAAGTGGCATGTCTTACCAAACCAGCTGTGTCATGGATGTGGGACGAAACAAGGAATTTCACAGTGGTAGAGTTGCTACCGCATCGCAGGACAAGTATTCTGCATACCACACTATGCCCAGCTAAAGAAGGTCAGAGAGAATAAAGCTCCCTTAACTCTGATAAACTGGGGTTCTTTTGGTCATACTGGAAGAACAGGCTGAAACACAAATGGAATAAAAATAAAATATGTAGTTATCTGAATAAAGGTAGATCAAAGTCTGGATAAACATCCAAAGAGATAAAAAATATAGAGTTTGGAACAACAGTAAAAAAGATTTTTCTTAATTTAATTGAGCAGACAGCCTGTAGTGAGTTTCTTGTCTTAAAATGGAATTACAGCTTTTACTTAATTAAAATGTGGGTAGATGAAGGAAGTGAAGTGTTTGCAAATACAGAATAAATAGGGAATTACTTACTCTGACTTACCTTACCATGAGAAATGTGTCCTTGTTCCTTTAGAGTTGCTTAAATTACAATATTTACTAGAATCTAGTATAAGGATAAAGTCATTCTATATGCCAATGTTAAGCTCAGGGGAGCTCTGTTAGCCCAAATAACAAGGCCCAGAAAAGCTTTTCTAAATCAATTCATAAAACCTTCATTGTGTAAAACACACTTTGACATAAATACAGGGGCCAGTGTAATTTGAGGTTTGTTGTTGTTTGGTTTTGCTTTTTTTTTTTCCCTTGGTTTTATTCAGAGAATAAAGGGAAAAAGGAGGACCAAAGAAAAAAAAAACCTAGTAATAAATATCATATACTTTATGGATGTTACTGATGTTCTATGAAAAATGAGATCATCAAAAAGTTTAAGGTTCAGATGGTCACAACTTTTATCCAGTCAAATTAAATTTCTCATATGAAAAATTCAGTTGGAAATCTCACACATTAAAGTGTTCTTACAGGGTTTTGTAGCAATTCTGTATATATATCCTGTTGCAAATAGAGTACTGAACTAATAAATCTCACAAGTCTCTATAAAATCCTACTTCCCCAGCCACCTGAGACTAATAAAAAATTCATAAGTGCAAGCAATATCATGTAATTAGGAGTTTGTTTTCTTTCTTACTATGAGCACCACTGTAGTACAGGGCAAACAAGAAAAATTTCAGTTCACACTGCTCGGTTTTCATAAACTTCCAAAAATGCTCAGCACTTAAGCCCTTCCTGGATGTGAAATTTCAGCTTGGGCTAAACAGCTTGCCAGTGTTCAGGAACAAAAAGATAAATATTTAATTGTTCACATACCACAGTGTTGCTTAAATTCATAAAGGATTGTTCTTAGATATAGAAAACAGTCAACTTCTAGGTTGAGTTCAATGGCTAGTCACGGTGTACCTTTTGTCCCTAGACTATTAATGCCACATCACCCATGTTTGTCCCAAGATAACCCCTTGAGATGTCTCACTCTGCTTTCCCATGTGCAGGCAATGCTCTGTTCCATTCCAAAAATCAAAGGCTCTTGCTCTTCTGCTGCCTTCTATTCTAGTCATGAGAGAAGGTGAAGACTGCAGGTCCTCAAAAGTAGAGCCTGAGGTTTTATGTGGTTCAGTAGCATCTAAACACTTTCATCAGCGAAGGAAAGGCAGTGCCAATTGTCTAGTCATTACTAACTACACACAAGTATGTTCATTGGAAATATAGCTGATGATACCTTTCCTTAGTAATGTCTGGAGGTCCTTGTACTTGAGCATACTCAAGACTTTGTTTCTGCTAAATAATGTGTTTAAATAAGGCAATGAGATGACAAGGGACTGTTGAAAAAAAAAAGGAAAAAAGAGAAGATGTCACAGATCTTCTATTGGTAGGAAGTGTCCCCATCTCCCTCCTTCTATTCTTTTCCTAATGAAAAAAATAATTATAATTATGATATGTTGTATCATGTCACAGTCTTTTTGACCAATGATTTTGGTGCAAAGGCACAATTTTAATATTGCAATTAACTGTCACCACTAATTTAATTCTGAAGAAGTAATGACAAACAAAACTACTTCCTTCATATTCACCATAACCGATGTTAAATAAGCAGTATCTGAAATTGAAGTAATCAATACTTCTAATTAATTGATTTCAGTTTTAATTGAAGTTTAATTCAGTTAATAGATTCCAAACCTTGAAATTTAATGTCAAAAATATTCCTTCTCAGGGTAATCTGAATTAATAATTCAGACTTTCAAATAGTGGGACTGTAAAAATAAAAAAGCTGTTTTTAAAGAAGAAAAAAGTAAAAACTTTTTTCATTAGTTTATAAGAATGACAGTTTCCCTTTCAATTTGCTCATTCCTGAACAGCAAGAAACAACACAGAACCAGCAGAAGGCTGATTGGTACACAGGAGGTCAAAGATGAGAAAATGTATTGGTCATTTTAAAACAGAAATGTTGAAGGATATCAAATATTCAAACACAAAGAAGTTGGACAGTAAGAAAGAAAGAAAGAAAAAATATAGGAGGAAAACAAAAAAAAACGCAAAACTTGAGGTTAAACTGAAGGTTAAATTGGCAGATTAAGCATCACAAGGCTGTGTCTGCAGGACTGTTCAGAAAGACATGTTGTAGGAAGAGGTATCTTTTGCTCATCAGTGCAAACTGAAGGGTGATAGATGGTCTGCATTTAAGAGAGGCATGGCTCATGGTTTTAACTGATGTTTATATGTGAACTGGCTTTATTCTACTTACTGGGAATAAAAAACATAAGTGGTAGATTTCCAGCCAAATCTGATGTAGCTTTCTCATATAGGTGAACTCTCAGTATAGACTTCTACATTTGATCTGCAATAATTTGCTGTAGAGTTGCTTTTATACAGAATCTATTGAATATGAGATGTCTGCTTATCTATTTCTGTTTCTCCCAGCCTTTTTTTCCTCCACATATCTGTAAGTTCTCTTTTCAAACTATTAATTGCTCTTCTGCAGCCAATTTCCTATAAAGCATTTTTCCCCCTGCTGCTTAGGAATACTTTTTAAAGGCTTTATTTTAAAATACAAAGGACATACAATTACATAAGATATTAAAGGAAGTATTGTGTATAAAGAAAGTAAAAACTTCAATGACAAAACTTTGCCTTTCACATCTAAGAGCAGGACACTCCTCACAGTGTTTAATGTTTCACAGTAAATTCCAGATTTAGTACACTGTTTCTAAAAACAGTCAACAATTTTTAGATAACATTGCTCTTTTTGTTTTTGCTTTCTTTTCTGATTCTGTACATGTGCTAAAATATAGAAAGAGACTGGAAAACATCATTGATAATTGCTGCATTACAAGAGGGAATCAGTTTAGAAGTTTAAAAAGAGGAAGTGTCAGATTCTCCATCAGGTATGGGATAGTCCTGGTTATGCGTACAAACTGGGAGACAAGAGGTTGGACAGAAGTCCCACAGAGAGACCTGCGTGTTTGGGTCAATGGCAAGTTGAATATGAGTCAGCAGTGTACCTTGGCAGCCAAAAGGGCCAATCAACCCTGTCCTTTGGTGCATCATGCACAGCATTGCCAGCCAATTGAGGGAGGTGATAGTTCCATGCCCCACCCACCTCAGCACACCCTGGTGCAGTTCTGGGCACCTCAATATAGGAAGGATATCAAATTACTAGAGTGCATACAAGAGGGCAACCAAGATGGTGAAAGATCTTGAGAACAAGACTTATGGGGAGCAGCTGAGGTCATTTCGTTTGTTCAGCTTCGAGAAGAGAAGGCTGAGGGGTGCCTCATTACAGTCTACAGCTTCCTCAAGAGGGACAGCCCAGAGGGGTGTGCTAAGAATGGTCAGTCACTGCAACAGGCTCTACATAGCCCTAAGTTTATTAGAGTTCAAGGACGATGGATGATGCTCTTAGTCATATGATTTAGATTTAGGCAGTACTTCAAGGAGCAGTGATTTGGACTGGATGATCCTTATGGGTCCCTTTGTACTTGAGATACTCTCTGATTCTATGAACTGCTTATCTTGACTTGTGTTTCCAAGTGTGTAGCATTGGTCAGGCTATTTGATAAGTAAATGAGGAATGTTTCAAAGCACTTGCATTACCTAACCAGTGTAGGAGGTTTTAGTCTTATCTAGGTGTCATTCCTTGAGGTTATTGGTGGCTGCTTTTCTCAGACACAAGACACTTGAGTATTGTAGAAAGAGATCTTGAACAAATAGTTTCAGCATCCTGGATATCAACTTCAGTTTTCTTAAACATTTCAATCTCTATTTTATATCTTTATTGAAATAGAATATAGTAATTATTTGTATTGTCTACTAAGTAGAACAAGCTGTACTGGATTAATACTAACTTCACCATATCCAGTGAAAATATGATTAAATTATTTCAATATTTTATGTGCTACATTTGCTATAATTGAAAGGTCTTATTGTAATTCTTCTAGTCAACAGCTTTCAAAACCTAAACTAACCTCAATTATGCTTATTTAAATATATACACAGATTTTACTTATTAAGGTTTGTATTTATTCTCCTAGACTACCTATTTTTCTTAGCAAAATTTTAATTTAATTTAAATTTTAATTTAATTTAATTGTAAGCTTCCTCCCTCTTCATCAGTGGGTGTTTCATTACGTAATTCTTCATCCCAACTTAAAACTTATATATTATTGTTTGATATTATGTGGCAAGTTCACTAAATATTTGCAGCTATTTTTGTAGATTAGCAAATAAGGAATCTTTATACTTCTTTCAATAACTCTAGTGAATTAACATTTGCTCTACTTAGCTAAACTATTATTTTGTTAGTACGTTTTTAAGATAAGATTTTACTCTGAACTTATAAAAAGAAACTGTTTGCAAAGTGTGTGCTTTGGAAGGATGGGGAAGGTAGGCCTAAGCACTATGTGAAATGTCTGTCTGAATATGGTCACACTGATCACCTTGCATTGCCATAGAGGCACCTTGTTTTATTATTTTATGAAGGCTGTCACTGTCCCACTAGACAAATCAAGAAATAATTTACCTATTGATTCAGCAATTGCAAGAGTACTTTTGAACACTGCTTACGTAGAGCAAATGAGCATTAAAGATGTCTTACAACTTCAATACGTCTCAGTGACACAATTTTTGTAATGGCTGTTGCCGACCATTTTAATTTCTAGAGTAGTTACAAAGCAAAAGAAATTAGTGAGATGATGGAAGCAATATGCAATCTTAAAAACATCTTGTGGTGTTGCTCAAAGCAGCACATCTGGACAGTTTGTCAGAATCACATGATAAATTGCTGTGTGTCAATTGGTGTTGTGTTATAAATTAAGTGACAGAAATTTTAAACAAATGGTTCTTAAGGCTCTTATTTGGAAGGGTATGTGTCTGCTTTGAAAGGCAATGTAAAGAAGTAATTATGTGCACATAATAAAAATTTATTCAGGAGTAATAAATGCAATTAAAAGATTTATTAAAAGAAAGCACTCAAAGCAAGTAATTATTACAGCAAATAAACACTGGGTAATGCATAAATTAATTTTTTTCTGCATGAAAGATATGGAAACCCACAAATAGATATTTTGATATATTAATTATTTTTTCTTTAGACCTTTTGCAAACAAAAAAAACCCAGCTTTTTTATGTTATGAAAACAAATTATTTTGTGAAAATGAAGGAGAAGATAAACCTTAATTCAGATGTTTCCTTTGATATCAGATTTGGTTGTAGATTTTTTTCCTATTATTTCAACTGCAGATCAAGGAATAAGCAGAGCCACCAACTTTCAGTGCCTATATATATGGATCTAACAATCCATTGTCTGTAATTTTGTACGAAGTATTGCAAAGAATACTTACAGTGAAACTTTGTTCCAGATTATGTCAGACAACAAATGGAAGTCCATACCAAGATCAGCCACAAATTCATACTATCACTTCTGTCCATTTCCAAACAAAAAAAAGCCCTAAACCCAGGCATTTTTAGTGAGCAGCAGGTCACTTTTATACCTTCTACCAGTGCATTTAAGCATAGAAATACAGATATAGAAGTAACTTTCTCTGAGCAAGGATCTAACACTGGAAAGTCAAGGCATATTACAGATTATTACATTACATGCACTTTTTTTATTCCCTAAATTTCATGTAGTTTGGATGATCATTTACTAGATCATTCACTTATGCATCTTATTTGAAAGTCTCAATATTGAGTACACTGTGTATAATTAATGTTAGTTATGCACAGATTTATGTTGCTATAAATTATATCTGTAATGTAAAAAGCATGCATTTGAGAATACTATTTGCTTTCTTATATTTTTCTCCTTTTTGTGAGTGTGTCTTTGACAGATAATGCATGTTGCTAAAATAAAACTCGACTTCAAATGGCAATTCCTTTCTCTCACCCTACAGTCATCAATCACACCTTTAGAGGGGAAGGTATTATAAGAAAGATGTGCAAAGCGAAGTTGCATGAACTTGAAAGAAAAAGAAAGAAGAGAGAAAACATGCACTGTATTACAATTTCCTTTGTAGAAGTTGTTTGGATTACATTAATTTTAGAACATACCTGGAGAAGTCCTATACTCTTTCTTACTCAGTGAGATTTTTTTTTAGTACTCACATCTGGCTGTTTATCCTTCATGTCTGGGATCATATCCCTTATTTTACCTTTTGGGCTGAGTTCCAAATCAAGGGGATTTTTATACCAATAATTTCAGCCATTTTATTGGCTTCCTTCTTTCTTCGGCAGAACAGTGAGCCCATCACTGGAACTTATTTTGTGTTGTGTCCATTCATCACTTCCCATTGGCAGCCAGGTGTTCAGCAATGCTCAAGAAAGCAGGGATCTATCACATGTGACAGTGACTTGGGAAGATAAACACCATAACTTCAAACATCCCCCTTTCCCCCAGGTTTATGTGCTGAGCAAGATGCCATATGGTATGTAATATCTCTTTGGTCAGTTGTGGGCAGATGTCCTGTCTGTATCCCCCTCTCAATTTCTTGTGTACCCCCAGCCTATGTGCTGGTGGGTGATGTGAGAAGCAGAAAAGGCTTTGATGCTGTTACTGCTCAGCAGTAACTAAAACACACCTGAATTAGCAGTACTGTTTTCTGAACAAATCTAAATCATAGCCCCACACTAGCTACTCTAAAGAAAATTAACTCTATCATAGACAAAACCAGAATAGAAACCCATCATTAAAGAAAGAAGTTGAATAAGACTTGTAAATTTCCTATTTTACAGGCCATACTCCATTTTGCATGACAACACACAGAAAATGGGACTGTTTCATTAGTAGAAGCAGCTTAATTTTTTCCCCTCTTGGTCTGGGGAAAGTGTCTTTCCATATGACCATGTCTTTCCCCTGCTGCCATTCCACAGAGGAAGACTGTTTCCTCTACTTTCTCCACAGAGAAAAACCTTAGCATGACCATAAGGTATATATGGTCTGGAATGTCCAGCCTACACTGGTACATTCAGCTGTTTCCTTAAGTCAACAGTGACACTTTTAAGAGTAATGGGATTGCTTTTAGGTAGATATTAAATATATAGACAAATACAACCAACCAGATATTTATATACATGACCACAAATATTTTTCTATATTTGAGAGATTTGATACCAGCCAAGAAGTTCCTATATGCATGAGCAATAAAACTCGAGAATTGTAAACATGTTCTTTTTGCATGGTAAGTAACTTTCAATCTATTTTGATCTATTTGATCTATTTGGATTACAAGATCATTAATGAGCAGTTTAATAAGATCAAACTTATTATGCACTAAAATGCAACAATATTCAATAAAATTGAAATACTATTTAATAATATCACACTGATAGTGAATAATGCAAAAATACAAATCTTTACTCAGGAAGATATAGAATATCTCATAATTTCACCTATTTTTCTTATGATTGAACCTTTTGCCTCTAATTCACAAGTGCTTTGGTGTTAATCAGTAGTGCTTGATATTGATCAATTTTTTTTTTAATGAATGATCAGAAGGAACATAACATTTCTCCACTGTAAAAGGCAGGGATCAGTTTCTATACTTCCCCAGCAAGCACACTAACCACTTGACCTTCCTCACAGTCTCCCTCTTCTCTTGAGATACTAAAGAGCCACACAGCCTGTAGCTCCATGTATACTGAGGCTGAAAAAGGCATGCCAAGTGGACCACAGCAGGAGAAGCTTTATGATGAGAGATTGAGTTCACTTGGCTTGTTCAGCCTAGAGAAGAGGACACTGAAGGGAGACCTCTTCATGGTCTACAGCTTCCTCATGAGGGGAAGCAAAGCAGCTGGCACTGATCTCTTCTCTCTGGTGACCAGTATTAGGACAAAAGGGAATGGCATGAAGATGCGTCAAGGGAGATTTAGGTTAGGTATTAGGAAGAGGTTTTTCACTCAGTGTGTGCTTGGGTGCTGGAACAGGCTCCCCAGGGAAGTAGTAATGGCACCAAGTCTGACAGAGTTCAAGAAGCACTTGGATAATGCTTTCAGACACAAGGTGTGATTCGTCATGTGTTCCTGTGCAGGACCAGGAGTTGGACTTGGACAATCCTTGTGGGTCCCTTCCAACTTAGGGTATTCGATGATTCTTTGTTTGCAACTCTTCAGAGATCTCAGTGATGTGCAGTATGGATCAGAGGGAAGAACATGAATGAAAATGGAAATGGTATTATAAAGGGTCATAAATTCCCAACTTTCAGTGTAGACTCAATTCTCATTTCCTACATAAAAAGTTTTTGTTATTTTGCTTACGGTCTCCCTCTTCCAGTTGTGGGAAGTCATTCCTTTGTTCCTATTTTCCTCTCTTTGTGTCTGTAAAGCTGTTTGACTGCTTTGATGCTTGGTTTCCACACAAATAACACAATTTTCAGATATGTTTCCAACTCGGAGGGCAGCTTTTCTCACTCCAGACTGTTACATTACCCCTTGTGCCAAATATGGGAATATTGGCCATTTCTGCTTTCATGGGCATCAGCATAATGAAGGGAAGGAAAAGTAGAAACATTTATATAAAGGTGCTTTTATTTCATCATTTGACTTTTGCACTGTTGGAAATGGCTAATGAAGAACAGGAATCAACAGGAACCATGGTTAAGAAGATAGCATAAAACTAGTTTGAGGTGGACAACTAATGTGGTTATCCTTAAATCCCAGTATTTATGACTGGCCTACTGATTTCACATGTGAAAATGTCTTTTTCAGTAACATTGTTCAGTCCAGAATATCCAGTTCTTAATAAGATAAAGACTACTTTTGTTTGAATAATGTTTGCAGAAGAGTAAGGTTCTATAAATATGTGAATGGATTTGAATTTCTGCTTTAATCTAATTACATGATGTTGAAAATTTCTTCATTTGGAATTCTCTTAAACAACCATTACTCCCATAATCCAAAAAACACAGTAAAACAGTAATGTACAACACAGATTATCAGTTACATCAGTACAATTTTACAATTGCTGCAACAACTATTTAGTGATAAATTAACACACATATCCAGAGTGTTTGTAAAATTCTTGAGAGAGCACAGCCTCAAATCAGTTGATATGTAAGTTGAACCTGTCTTCAAATAACTCATTAATAGGAAAGGGACAAAAGTTAATTTGTAAGGTTTCCAAGAAGAAGTATAATAGAAGACTCCAAAATTCTGCCTGGATGTTTTCCTTATAGCCAACTGCATTGGTTTCAAATTATTGGGTGTTTTTTTTTAAATGAAAATAATAATTATCAGACTACCAAGAAAGAACAAATGCTGCTACTAAATTTCAATGCTCAAAAATAATTTTAAAATAATCTATAAATTCTTATGCTTTATTTTTTAATCAAAATGTTTCTTACCAAAATTGAGAAGTAATTTGTTAGTCAAACTATGCAGTTAAACAAAATTGAAAGGCAGAAAAGAGGAAATGCACATTAGTATTTTCATTTCCTCTGTTTTCATTTCACATGCTCAAAGTACTTTAGGCACTTGTACTTATCTCGTGCCTCAGTATAATCCTTCAGAGGATTGCTGCACCATGCTAAGCACAGCTTCATATTCACAATTGCATAAATGCATTCAAATAACAACAGCATTTTTCATTTAAAGTGGAATTAATATTCCAGTGGAAACCATTATACACATATATAGCACAAAAAATTGGAGACTGTAGTACATTTGAAATGGAAAGCACCTTTCTCAATAGATGTATTTGTCTTGTGGAAATATCCTAAAAAGCCTGACATACTAAAACTTCTTGAAAATGTATTTCTATCTGTTAAGTAATAAACAAGAGCAGCAGACAGATCTATATAGGAAATATATATATCAAATGCAGTTCATTTTTTCTTGCAGCTATACCAGATATTTATATGAAGAAACTAAATTCTACTGAATTTAATAGAGTTATTTTAGATTCAGAGTGACTTAGAGTTGATTTTGGCTTAGAGAAGGCATATACACTTTGCAAATGTAGCATAGTCATACTGAAATGCTGATCAAGATGTGTGGAACTGGTTATCTTTAATTCTGCAGAGGAATATTCATACAAGCTGCTCCAGTGGCATCATAATTCATTCATAAATTTTTTCATCTTACAGCTGACAGTGCAGCATGGGCAACAGTTTCATACTGGAGAAGGTCAAGGACAAGAGCAAGAAAAAGACCAAATATTGGCATATCTATCAAGCATCCATATCTGAAGTAAATGCTGGGATTAGCCAGTAGATATACCCTCATATTCAATTTAAGAGATCATTGTTAGCATTATTAGAATCTGACATCATTCATTGTCCTTTTAGTTTTCTTTTGCATGATGTATTACAGCACAATTCAGAAGGACACTATAAGAAAAATCCAATCAAAATTGTTTATCCACTTACTT
This sequence comes from Acanthisitta chloris, assembly GCF_000695815.1. Lineage (NCBI taxonomy): Eukaryota > Metazoa > Chordata > Aves > Passeriformes > Acanthisittidae > Acanthisitta > Acanthisitta chloris. The sequence goes on along the minus strand of NW_008654180.1, from coordinate 95,911 downwards.
GCCTTCACTGTAAAACAGGGGAAAGAAAGTACATAACCTTTGGGAGATAGCATGATACCATCGGTGGCCTAACTGTTGAGGACTGAGTTACCAGGCATCTCCAAGGAACAAATGCATCCATTATATCATTAATCCTTGGAAAATCTCTTTGTGCCTTCACCAGTATTCCTACTGCACATAAAGAACATAAGAGACATGTGAATATACATATTTGCAGGCAAACAATTTGTGTTTATAGATACTTTCCAACATTCCTCTATAATATTAAGACCTCTTGCAGCAGTATCTGCATTGTGTGGCTTTTTACTCTGGACCAAAGCTATGAATTAGTTTACACTTTTTGACCTGAAAATTATTCAGAACTTATTGCATTACTCAGCTGATTAAGATTTATTTATTTATTCATTCCAGTCAATTGTCTGCATAGCTAAAAATTTTCTGATATACACGATGCTAGTATTTAAGTGGCAAAGAGACATGCTTAGAGATAAACACAGTGATATGTTACACAGGCTTCCTTAATGCTGTAAGTAAACCTCAAAATTATCAGTGCCCTGGGCTTAATGATAACTTGGAGTATGATTAATAAATTTTAGTTTGAAAATTTAAGCAAGCAGGATCTATAGCATTAGAATAATTTTTAAAGAGCATCCACATTCATGATCCATGTTATTAGTGAAAGGTAAAGTTAGTGTGATGCTATTTCTGAAGATAGACACCTTTTTCAACTTCTTCAAAGTATGATATCTGTGTAGATCCCTATCTACATCAATTCTGGGGAGGTGTTCTCAAAATGCTTGATATATACCTGAGGATGCACCAGTGACTTAGGATGGTATTAGCAAATACACAAACACAGAAATACAGAGTGTCTTTTCAAGAGTGAACATGACCTCAAAAGATAAATTCACCTTCTCTAGTGACCAGTCTGGTACAGGGTGACTCAGACTTCTGCTATCAGTGCAATACCTTGGTACTTGTATTTTTGAGTCCTTAAACTGAGGAATTATTGAAGTAATTGACCATCATATAACAGAGCAGATCAACAAATAAGTGTCTTCAAACCCAGTTAACTTTCACTTGTAAGTTATACACATTTTGAAATAATAATTTTAAAAGATTGTCATTCTATACATGTCCAAGTAGGATTTCTACTCCATCTACTATAAAAGCAGGGATTAGAGGAAGTGAACACAAACTGTCAACGGAACCAGCAGCTGTTTGCTTCTTGCATTTTTCCACTATTTTGTTATTGTGAAGTAGCTAATTTGAGTGAGAAATTGTGATCTGAAAGAGAGAAACTACAGTGGCCTGAAAACTGGAATTTTTTCTTTGGGGCAAGTCTTTGTCTATTATAGATACAACATCTTTAGACACTAAAATTAAAATTTAGTATTTTGAAATATCTTGAATAATAGGAGGCATTCAGACCTTTCATTACCAAAATTTAAGCTACAGTTCATTTTAACAAGATGAGTTGCCCTGACTGCCCAGGTTTCTTTGTACCAGTTTGAGTTTCAAGCACGAGAAATATGAAAGCTCTTACAGTTCCTGAATCTCAGATCTCTTTCTCCTTGTAAGGGACACTGACTTAGCACAAAGCTCCTTAGTTCCTAAAATGGGTTCTAACTCTAACAACCAGGCAACTTTGCAGCAGATACAAATGCTTCCATTTTCATTTTTAAAAAAATCGGCATTTTCTAATAGAAAGAAGTCATGTCAAAATTCTCTTGGCTGTCTTTAGCAGGTAATTTGATGCATTACATGTATCTGACTGATTTGAGAATTCAATTTAAGTATGGGAGAAAATAGAGTGGATTTCCTACAGGTGTTGTTCCATGCTGTTACTGTGCAGTTATGTCCATCTACCGTATGACAGAAGACCAAGACAGTGATCTTCAACTCTCAGCTTCCAGTGGTAATTTGTAGCCAAATAAATCTTACATATTTTGCAGAAACTGACAGAAATAAGAAGTATAACTGTATGCAGTTAGAAATCAAATGGTCAGCATCTGCCCTTATATATGAACAGAAATTCACTATAAATAAAACAAAGAGGGTGTCACAGTCACATCATAAATATGGAGTCGTCTGATTTCCTGATGCCCTGAAACTCTTCTCTTATGCAGTGATTATTATGTTTCAATATTTTCCAATAGAGAATGCTAACTGCTGACACTACAGTATACCTATCATAACCTCAAAGTAATTATTACTGGGGTTATCATTTTTCTGTCTCCTTATCTGTCTCATTCTAGTTTTGTTTATCTCTATGTACTCCTATCTGATTATACTTTGCTTTGCATGTGTATCTCTTCACTCTCTGACTGTCTCAATGTCAATTTTTTCTCTTCCTGATGCACTTTCTGCATTCTAAATGTCTGAGGCTGCAAGTAGAGATCTTGCCAGTTCTACATGGATTCTCTTCGGTTTTTTCCTGAATTTGTCTTGATAGAAAGTTTAAGTGAAAGATAACATGAAGTCCAGGAAATTAAGACAATCATGGAATCAATAAAAGTATTGGCAAATGATACTTTCAACTGTATTTACGATAACACACAAGCAGAGAAAGACCTAATTATAGTAGCATAAATATTATAAGATGAGATAAATATTTTCATAACACTTTGGCGTACAAAAAGACATGGAAAATAAAAAGAAAAGCAATTTTTATACTGGAAGGAATTGGAGCTAGAAAAGGCAAGGTTGTGCTGGTCACATTCATCTGAATGCATGAAAGCATCTGCACTCAGCTAGACAGCAAAGACAGAAGTCATATTGAGAGCTTTGTGCTCTACTGCATCTCTCAGTTTGTAAGAATTCCCACGGTGTATCAGATCTCTCATTTGTTTGCCTGTGTGTCTTGTCTAAAAGTTGCCCATATAACCTCTTCTGGGAGAAGTACATGCACAGTACACACAACAGACTACGGTATCTCTTAGCACAGTCTTAGGTCTTTTCTCAATTATTAGAGTTCTGTGTAAGCCTCGAAGCACAGGTGTTAGTATGCATTCTCA
>NW_008654180.1:35456-92874 GCF_000695815.1 Acanthisitta chloris | reverse complement strand
AAAATTTCACACTGTTCAGTTCATATACATAGAGTTTGGAAAGTTGTTGACCTCAGGAACTATGGCAATGAGTTTCAAAGCCAAAACACAAAGTTTGTGTAAATGAGTTTCTTCACAGGTACAATTTTTCAAGTATATTTCAATGTTCACTTGTTTTCCATTATGAAATTGAAGGGGAAGAAGAAATTTCTGATAACTGGATGTTCTTGATATCCATGTTCCTTTCCCTAGATAATGCTGTTAACTTTGTATTTTCTGAATAAACATGTTAGTGAATGTGGCTTCTGTGTAGAACTTCTTTTTTGAGCAAGTACATTTTTCTTCTTGCATTCCCTTTCATTAGTCAAATGAAGCCCATTTCTCTACTGGTTTTTTTTTTTTTCAGTTGCTCCTGGTTTGCCAGGGTCTACTGGCTCTGAGTAACTAAAATACTTTGCCTGCTTCCACTTCTATGTCATCTATAAACACAATAAATAATCTGTAATCTATAATGGAAGCGTAAGCTACCTGAGGATTTGCATTACACTCTGATTAAAAAGTGAATCAAGATCTACAGATTTAAAATCCTTTAAAAGTCCAACAGGAAACACAGTCATACTTTGTGGCAGACAAGCCAGATCTGAAAAAGCTCTCTGGAGCATATATGGTTTTTTAACTCTATTCTACTGAAATATGAACCTGAACATCTTCTACATCTGATTTTCCCCTCCCCATCTACACTGATTAACATAATCAAATACATTACTTTTTCCTGGAAATTTTGTCTTGCTACTGTCCCAGTGAGACAGCATAACATATACTTCTACCTTTTCCATTGGTTTTCCTAGGATTTATATTAATACAAGTTATTTACTGATCATGGATGTTTAACTTCTTTATTACTGTTTGAACATTTTAAAATTATATTTTGGAAATGTAAGTGCATCTCCATTTGCTTTACCTACCACTTTTCTGTCTATTCATAGTAAAGACCTACATCTTATCACTAGTTTTTGCCTACGTATACACATACAAAGACATTGTTCTATTGAACATCAAGATTCATACCATTAATTGCTCTTTAACTCAGATCTTAATCAAAAGCTTAGAGAAAAAGATAGTTGAGTTTTGTCTCAGGCCAAGTATTTGCTTAAATTTGAATCTGAAACTTTACTGTATACTTTAAATTGCAACATCTAACTTCAATGTATGCTTCAGAAACTTGTAAATAAATGTTCCTTGAAAAGCTCTTGTAAGTTTTTTTGAGAATTAAATTCATGGTTCATAAACTCTCTTTTCTAATTAATTTACTTTTTTTCGGCATCCTCCACGAAATTCAGGCCTTCTGTCTCTCAGATCAATATATTAATCCCATTTGTCTCCAGAGTCTTAAATATTTTGATGGTTTATTTGACATCAGTTCATTGCTTTTCCTTTAATTTTAAAACTATTCTCTGTAAATATTTCAGTAGCAATGCCTGAAAAGAAAGAAACTAGGCAAAAATCACACATATTTCTTTTTCATATTCAGTATTCAAAGTCACTGTTTTCTTTGTGAGGTTTAAATGATGTTAGAGGCAAAAAATTTTACTTTTCTGAAAGATTCAATAGACCAGAGGAGCAATAAAAAGCCCACTTTTTAAATATTAAATATTATAGCCCTTATCTAACTTTCAGATAATTTCTCAGTGGTTTTTATCTGGTCTTTTAAGAAAATACACCAGCATTCAGTACATTGAAACAAAAGTACTTAGGTGTGATAAAAAGTTCCTAAAAAGTAATATTGATTATTTAGATAATTTATTGTACAGTCTCACACTAGAAAATTACGATGGTTTTCACATCCATGTAAAAGAAAAACATGTTCATTTCCATCTGACAGTTTTGAAGTCTTATTTATTAAGCCATATTTTATTAAGATATGTTTTTTGCAGACTGTACTGAGATTTGGATTCTCATACATGTCTCAGTTGTTTTAAGAAAACCAAAAGGTCTCATGAATATCCAGGGACATGTATTCATGTCAGAATCTGTTAACATAGTAACTTAATCTTAGTTTTAGAAGTTCCTTAATGGGTATCTTATAAGCTTAGAAATTTGTTTTACTCTGCAACATGAAATTCCTTATTAATTGCAGAATCTTTGAGGAATCTTACCATATATTCAGAATTTACCCTATATGTGGGTAAGCTGGAGCACTTATTATTGTTCTTAAGAACATTAACTTTCAGATGCCAGTTGATTATTACCATAATTTTTCACACCATATGTTACCTCACAATTTGAAGCTGTGCATAGAAGTAACTAGAAAAATTTTCTCATTTCTTTTAGCTATGATCACTTTTGTGACTTATCTATCCTGAGTCAGTGTTTGATCAATCACATTAGCATGTAGAAATTAGGTGGAGTTAAACTCAATTTAATTTTGTGGCCCAAAATCCATGTTATATACTGAATGTATATAGCAAAAGTGATACCATGTATGTCTGACCCAGTTTTAGCCAAGCTTTTTTGCTAACAAACTGAAACACAGACTTTCTCACATGACAATGACCAGGCAAAGAAGTAGAAAATGGGAAAGAAAAAGATCCTGAAATTTTAATGGTTTGCTTGGTTATAATGCATCTGATCAGTATCCTCAGATTTTTGAAATTACTGAACTTTGTCTGGGTTCACTTTGCTTCAGTGAATTGACTTAGTCTGGCTCTGTATTATATAAAATATTTCCACATTTATCCAAATTAAAATTACTTGAGAATGTAATGCCCCTCTGCCTTCCCAACCTTGCCCTGAAGTGCCATACTTCAAGTTTTATATATCAGAAGATAAAGGGAAAAACAAGTTTGTTTCTAATACGTAAGCTAATAATTTGGTATAAAGGTTGCATTCTTGTAATTGCATCAGGTCAATTTATCCAATTGATTTTAAATTTTCTTAACTAAAGTGTTCAAACAAAGTCTCAGAATAAAATAATATGTACTTAGGGGTTACTGGGTCTAATTTACACAGAAAGATGTTTAGTGGTTATATTTTTGTATATATTGTAGGCATTGTGTGACTTGAAGTGTCTTTCTCACCATTTCTTAATTTAAATTTTTAGACAGCATGTTCTATATCATCTTGAAAATGCATTAAAAATGTAAAAAAAAAGTGTTCTTGGTTTACTTTTCTGTTGCTTTATGGCTAGCAAAAAAATCTGTTTTGTTTTTGCAGTGCCTTCCAACTCCCCTTCTCACAAGTCACTGAGGCATATGATTTTTCTGTCATATGAATCAGAGTAAGAATGAAAGTTCCAGCAGTTCTCCCTCTATTTGTGTACTGCTAGATCCTGAAGAAATCAATTAATTCACTATGTCTGTAACTTTCAGATCTGACTCCTACAATGTTTACCAATGACTGTAATATTAGCTCTGCTACGAGGATATTTGTGAAAGCAAAACATACCAGACATCCATTTCACTTCTTTATCAAAAGCACTACTGATGAAAAGGTCTGAAATACTGCAGTGTATTTGGGGTTTGGCCAGCTACACTCCTAGGCATGTTTATATGGCAAGTGAGAGGCTAAATATTATTGCACTGGTGCCAAAGCAGTTTCCTCTCCTTGGCGGCTGCTAACAAAATGTCATCTTCCTGAGACTGGTAGGGTGGCTCAGTCCTGCTGTGATATGACATTTCTGGGTACAGTCCTCTTGCAGCTAATATCATTAAGTATTTACTTCATGCACTGGGCATGTTGATGAAATAACTCCAACTGAGAAGAAGCACCTGGTATTATAATTTCCTATGTCTGTAGTAAATATAATTTAACCTCAGCAGCTTACTGTTTCCCTTAACTATAAATGTATGCAATTGTAAAAGGAATTGTAAAGATTCATTGTACCAGCCCAAAATGTTATTATTAAATTATATTCTGTGCATTTTCAAATATGTATGGACTAATGCATATTTGGTTACTTCCACAGAGTTTCTAGCTGCAAAAATGCATCAAGAAGGTTAAATATTTAGAAGGGTGCCCAGCTTTACAGAGTCTGCCAAATTTATTTGCAGCATACTGTGCTGTTCATATAGGCTCTGTCTGCACTATTTAGAAATTTTCTATGTTATAATCCTGACTGCAATTTCACACACCATGCTATAGTTATCTAAATTTTGACTTCAGGCAACAGGTATTAGAGCTCCATGTAACACTCATTGAAGAAACTGAAGCAACGGAAGGTTATTGTTGCACTGAGAAGTCAAGGACAGAGAAGTACTTTACTGTTATGTCAGACCTCTGACAGAGTGGCTTGTCATCTAAGCAGCATTTTTCCTGACTTCCAACTGTTTTCATTTGTGAACAGAACAACAAAACAGTTGTAACGGAAAATGAGCACGCTCACATCAAAGTGAAGGAAAAAGATCAGAATGAGCTTTCTGGAAATGATCAGAATGTAACTTTGTCCAGTTACATACTATTTCAGGGTAAACATGAGACCCAGGAATGTTCTATATGCAATATCAAACCTTGTATCTTTCTCTGTTATGACTTGCTGCCTCATTTGTGTGGGACTGAGGAGGGCCTAGGTGACTTTCTTTATATCAAGCAGTTGAATACTTCTGGCATTTTAAATAGGAACTAAGACATCTCTGAAAGTAACCTTAACACCAAGTTTCATTCTGTAAATCTGAGACCCTAAAGTCTTTCTCTGGTTCCTAAAAAGTGGTGCCATAAAAACCTTCTTATTTTCTTAGACTAAGAAGTCCTGTCCTTTCTCTTGTCAGAAATGGCAGAAGTTGTGTAATGATTGAGCAGCTGAGCACAGTGAGTGACAAACTGTCAGGTGTTTATTGTCTGTTTTAGTGAACTCTGAGCTGTGAATGAACAGCCAGCCATGAAGCATCTTTCTAAGTAGCTGCACTTAGAGCTGCTGGATCTTAAATTTGAGAACTATCACAACCAGCTAATTTGTGAAACCTTTGAATTCTCTGAGTAGGACAGTAGTATTTGTATTGTCAATAGATTTCACATTGCTCTTACAAGATGTCTTGTATCTGAAAAAAATAAAATACAATCACTGAGGTTGAAAAAGACCTCTAAAATCGAGTCCAGCCATTATCCTGACACTGCCAACTCCACCACTAGACCATGTACCTAAATGCTACACAACTTTTAAAGACGTCCAGGGATGGTAACTCAGCCATTTCCCTGGGAAGCCTGTTCAAACACTTGACAGTCCTTTCAGTCAAGAAATTGTTCCTCATATCCGGTCTAAATCTCACCCAGAGCATACTGAGGCCATTTCTTCTTGTCTTATTGCTTGTTAAGGGGGAGAAGACACTGTCCAACTCAATGCCAGCCCTCAACCTCAGCAGCTGTCAGAATTGACCCTGTGTGGCTCTTGTTTGTCCTAAAAAATCCTTATGCATCTGTATATATATATGCACACATATATACATATCCTTGTCTGGAGATTTGAAGTCTGAACCTCATTGTGGAGGAGACTGATACGTTACCGACACCTGACAGACGCCCCATCTGTAGGTCTAACTGCAGGAATGTCATGTCCTGTCTGGAAGTTGGAAAAGTCCTCTGGAAAGTAAGAGGGTGCATCTGAATCATTTATGCCTGACATTGGAAGTGAACCTTAATTCCCTGCTTTTGGAAAGACTACATTAACTCCAAACATGTTTATTTTCCAAAATAAGGGACCTAAGGCCACTTCTCTGGCTTTAGAAACAGTAAGCCTTGCTCAATCAGGTGCCTACCCATCTTAACTTTCAAAAAATCCAAGTTCAGGACCTGAATCAGTCATCAAAGCTGGTGGGATATTCTGGGGATCTCAGTTACCTCTATATTTTGTATGTGCTCTGAGTGCCCTTCCATCATCACACACAGATTTTGCGAATTACCTTTCTAAGGAACTTAACTTCTCTACCCAATGGACAGGGAATGAATGTTCCTAGCTGTGGTGCTGTGAATTATCCTACTAGGCTGTATCTAATTCTGACACACCGTGAAACCACTTAACTTACATCAGTTCATAATCAACCAAAATGAAAGCAGAATCCATTCAGGTCAACAATGTCACATTGTTATATATCAGTGTCATATCAAAACTGAAATATATAGTCACAGTATTAGGTATGCTCAACATATGTGGATGGAATAACAAGCAAAATTCCCTAGAGTGGTAAAGGATTTCCTCCCTCGAAATACAACTCCAGTGGAAATTGTGCCATGGTCAAAGTCCTTGAAAGGTTGGAACTGTCCTGTAGTGCACAGGGAAATAACACTTACACAAGGGAGCATTGCATTTCAGACAAGAAAAAAAAACATAACTGGAAAGGTACAGAATTCCAAAACACTAAAACACTAAATTGTTAGGCCAAAAGACTGATGTCACGTTGATATAACAAAAATAAATCTTGAAATGAGGTAACATGATGTTTAATTTAATACTCAGGATGAAAATATGGTGAAATGACTCATTCACCACTTTTGCATGATGAAAGAAGGTCCAATGATGGTGCTTTGTTTTTTCCCATTTTTTTCCAGGGGTTATTATGCTTTAATTCAAAGGGCTGGGGTTTCATACCTTTTTTGAAAACAGAGGCAGGCTAGCCTGCTAAATCCTGGGATAGCAATGTATCCTGGTGGGCAGGTGCTGTGTTTGGGGTCATGATGAAGATATCATGCATTGATATTTCAAGCAACTCAGGAAGAGAAAACAAGTAAAACGTTTAAAGTTATCTCTACTCCAGTTTTCCTTCTAACATGCAAGCTCTCCTGAGTGGTTTTCATTTGCTCCTTTTTCAGGTCATTTAGTTTCTTATTTTAGCCATTATTCATTAAATATTAAATTTAAAGTATTTGATCAGGGCACTCACAGCTGGCAATGAGTCAGATCTAAACATTATATCATACTGATTTTCTCTGTCATTGTAATTTCCCTCTTACTGATAAATGAATTATAGGAGACCTCTATAATGCAAAACAGACCCTCTCACACTTACCCATGAAAAAAGTGACTTACATCAATGGGAAACAAGTTTTTTATCTCCATTCTAAATCAATAGGATAAGATGTCCTTAAATTCAAATAATGCACACTGGAATAAGCTATTTTTGACAGAGTTCAGAATCTCATGCCTCCATGTTTTGATCTAGATTGCCCCTTTTTTTCCATATTTTTCCCAGCATTTATAGATATAAGAAAAAGCTATGAAGATCTATATCAAATGTGAATAAAGTGTGGTGCAACTGTCCCTTTAAGATAGTGAACTTCCCTTTTTAGGATCTAAAATGCTGCCAGACACTATATCTGAGAAACTGTCATTTTTTTAATTCTGATTTTACTATAGCTACTATTTGACTATAAGCAAGCATTTAATATCTCATTTTCTGTTACCGCTCTACTAGAATCAGCTTGAAGGTGATGTTTTCTCTGCAGCTCTTTCGATGCAAGGGAGGTAAATGAGCTGCTGTACATGTTTCCTGTGCAGCTTTCAGAAATAATAAGGCATCCCCTTGCAACCAGGATTTCTGGTAAACTGGACTGACTAGGGAAGCTGAACTGGGACAGCAGATTTTTGCTCCCCCTACGCACTGCAGAGGGGGAAGGAGGTTCAGAGCTGCACTAGACAGTGACTTAGGAGCATGGATTTCAAGACATCAGGCAACTTAAACTAAACAATATCAAATAATCCCATTGTGCATCTCCTAGTAATCAGTACTATATGTAAGATACTTGCTGACAAAATGTGCTGCAGTGACCCACAGCTATACGTGCTATTTTGCCTCTTATATCTGTTCTCTAAACTATACGTGTTTATTTCTTCTTCTCTCCATACCTTTTCTCTGTACGTCCCAGCTAGAATTAGTAAGGGTACTTTGGCTCACAGTTAAATTCACCACTGACATAATTCAAGCTGATTATACTGGACTTATCCAAGAGCTGATTAAGACCCAATATCACTATTTAAATTAAAGTCATTAATGTATATTACAAAATCCACATACGCAAAGAAGTATATTTAAGATATGCCTGTCTTTGCACAATGCAAAAAGTCCAATACCTTAGAATGATTTCTTGTCTCCAAGTTTTTCACAGGGAGTAGAATAATAACACTTATATTCTCTCTCATTGTCATCCAGCTAGGCTAAAATGGTGACAGATTTTTACATTAAGGGCATAGCTCAAAAATCAGAGGCAAACTCTAGTGTTGCTTTCCAAAGATAGATTTCTTACAGTTTTTTATTTGACTTTATTCTTTTGATTGATTAATCTGACTTTTAAGGACCAAGTAGAGTTGGGTATTTTAAAGAGAGATCATTTTAGTAGTGTTAATCTAATGTGGGCTGTTCAGGCTGTTTCTAGTGAAAATACAAAACTGGTAAAACCATTACACTCAATCTGATACATTCAGATACCATACCTTTGGAGTTGTTCAGCAAGTTCAGGCTCTGCATAGCTTTCAGTAGCAGGCTCTCCACCAGTTAAATTTCCTGCAGCTGCAACAAATCAGTCTGTGTGCTAAGTAGATATTCCACCACAGTTGGTAAGAAGTGGTGGGACTGTATTTTATTAATGAAATAAGAGAGATCCACTTTTTATTATTGGTTTCAACTTATAAGCATGTGGCCAAATCAGAATGTACAGGAAATGGCTTCAGCTGCTTAACATTATTATAATCACTGTTATTCATCAGCTATCAAATGAAAAATATCATCTGTGTTTTTGTCTGCAAAAGTATCTGCTGTTGATACACCTCTACTGTACTATTAAGAAAAACTCAGAGGAAAGACCTCTGAGTGTGGAATGAAAAAAAAAAAGGCTTTTCAGTTGCCCAAGTATAGAACAAAACATGGAAGGCATATTAGCAGCTTAAGAGCTAAACAAATTGGTCCTTGTTGCATTTCCTTGTACAAATTGCTTCTAAGTGTTCTATGCCTTTGTGGTCCTCCAGAGAAATAATACCTTTTGAAGTCAGTGGGCTAATGAACCCTGGGATTTATAGAGATGGGACTTTTTTCAGAGTTTTAGCTTCTTTGATTAACTTTTAAACTGATTTACACTAAAATAGTTTTGTATGACTGCCATATGCCTATTACCTGCTCCAGCACAACAATTTAATAGTTAATTGAGAGCTGTAGAAATCAGCAGACTGGCATGAAAAGCAGTCCTTTCCTGTCCTGTTAAACTATCATTATATTAACCCATGAATTTTACCTTTTTTTTCTGATTTTCTTCCTCATCTCACTTGGGTGGTGTGAGCAAATGGCTGTGTGGTGTTCAGATGCATGCCTGGTTAAACCACAACAGTTCTTCATCTTTTCTTGCATTTGAGTTTATTGCAATAATTATTTGCTGAAGGAGTGCATTTAAAGCTGACATTGTAGGATAGGAAAGGTAGAAAATTTCTATATCTCTAATAATTGCTATTAAAATCACAAATCTCCAATTCTTAGAAACAGTCATAAAACTAGAAGACACCCTATTTCTTCACATCCATTCAAAACTTTTGTATATAAAGAAAATACTTTAGAACAAATTGCTCTAAGAACAATTTCCACAAATGATTCTAGAAAATCTTTTTAGTACAAGCATGTTGGATGAAATGGTGATTGTGGATTGACATTTATTTTTACATAGAAATGTAACAAAAAATTGTTAACTATGAAATACGATCCTTGACTCTTGGCTTTCCACACTAACTTATGGTAATGTTCTTCCTCAAGTAAGCAGTAGTAAGCAGTAATTCATGTCAGAAGACACTGGCTGAATTACTGACTTAGAGAATTCAGCATCTTTATACAAAATGGCAGATTAAAGGTAAGAACCAAAGCTCTTATGTGCACTTTTGACTATGAAGAGAAAGTAAATATCTACTTCATGTTTTAGGATGCCTAAAACTAAAGATTCTCAGCTTTTCTTGACCTGAATCACTGAAGGAGAAAAAAAATAGAAGAAATCAAGTGAAGTAGAACCCTTTGCTACCAGTAAGTGTTTGTTTTCTTATAAGCAGTTTCTTGTTTCATCCTGATCAGAAACTGTGTGGTCAAAGAGATTCAATCATCCCTTTAAAATGGTAGATTATCAAGCTTCAAAACAGAGCATAACAAAGCAATGTAAAATGGGTAGAGGCAGCCAAGCTGGCATTATGAGGAACCAGCTCAATTCTATAGGATTTATTAGATCAGGCACAATCCTCAAGCTGAGAATTCAAGCAAAAGCAAAATAGCTACATTACCATGGCCTTGATCCTAAGCTAATAAACCCTGTCAAACTTGATTTGGCACCAGAGTAAACCAGCTCAGATATCTTGGCATGATCAGTTCTGGGAAGACTCATTTGTTCAGGCAGAGTATCACATGATCATTGCAGTCTTCATCTATTCAGTTTTGTGGTACTGTCAAATCTCATAACTTCTTTGGGAGCCAAATGCAACAGGGAGTGGTTTGCAAAGCTTCTCAATCTGAATCCATGGACACCATATCAGATCCACCCCCTTGGATTAAATCAGGCCAGTACTGTCTGGGATGATGGGGAACCAAATGGTATATATACAAGCATCAATTTTCTTATAAGCAAAATCTTTAGTAAAGGCAAAAATCAAAGGCTTGAATGCCATCATCTTTTCTTGCAAAAAAAATAAAAGTATTGAATTACTGTGCTGTTTGCCTTAACAGAGGAACGGGAAATATATGTGGGGATCAAAATATAAAATCTGAAGGGACCAAAACTTATAATATGGTCCAAGAGTGGTAGAAGAGATGCCAGTCTGGCGGGCTATATCCTCAGCCTTTATTTGGGATACAGGGATGCCACTTTGCAGCAACTCTGCATTTGTGCTCCAGCTGAATAAAGACATACTTAAATCTGGTCATGTCCAGCAAAGGGCTAGAGTTCATGTTTAATTATAAACATTTGCACTGCTTACAGATGTAATCAGTATGAGTTAAGCATATGCTTAATTGGTTTGCTGAACAAAACTGGAGTGCTGCACTGGGTCTTATGGAACCCGAGAGGAGAGAGGTCACTTCAAATAGGATTCTTTCTCCAATTAACAGATTTCCTCTACAACATCAACATGGTTTACACTCAAGATTAACTCTCTCCTGCAACATTTACATTTCTCAAAGGCTAACATGGTCTACATTTTAGGAGTTTTCTCTCTTACTTGGGTGGTGATGGTGTTTTGCTTACATAGTCTGTCTGCTGTATTAGCCCAGGGAATACCTGGTTAATACTTTCATGAAAGTTCTCATCTTCACGCGCATTTGTGCATATGCTATCAGTGTCAAATTTATCATTGCCAAAGGAAATCATTGGTTTAGAATGTCAAGAATGGGTCTGTTTTTCTTCTATTGCTTATTAATATTTGAGATTCAAATTTCTGTGTCATATAGTCAAGATTTTGTCTGCAATCATGAAGTAGACTACCCTTCTCAGTAAATAATATTATCTGTCTTTCTGATCTTCATTTTTTATACAGATTTTCAATCTATGACTATTATCATAGCATCTGCATGCTCCCTCCAGATAAAATTTTCAAGGAATTAGTCTTTTGTCACTACTGGCAAAACCTCTCTGACCTCTGTATTGGGCAGTGACCTGGTTTCAGCTGGGATAGAGTTAATTTTCTTCCTAATAGCTGGTAGAGTGAATAATGTTGACAGCAGACTGATGGTTTATTTGTTGATGAGCAGCATTTACACTAAGTCAAGGACTTTTCAGCTTCTCACCCCAAACCACCAGTGAGGAGGCTGGGAATGCACAAGAAGTTTGTAGAAGACACAGCTGGGATACCTGAACCCAGATATCCCAAGAGGTATTCCATACCCTATGGTGTCATACTCAGTATACAAAGTGGGGGGAGGAAGGAGGAAGGAGGGGAGCATGTGAGGGGGCATGTTCAGAGTGATCATGTTTGTCTTCCCAAGTAACCACTAGGTGTAATGGATCTCTGCTTTCCTGGACATGGCTGAACACCTGACTGCCCATGGGAAGTGGTGAATGGATTCCTTGGTTTACTTTGTTTGTGCATAGTCATCTTGCTTTATGTATTAAATTGTCTTTATCTCTTCTCTCTTTTACCCTTCTGATTGTGTGCCCCATCACACAATGAGGTAGTGAGTGAGCAGCTTAATGGTGCTTAGTTGCGTGCCAGTTTAAACCACACCAGGCAGTGTGTCAGCTTTGGCCTCTTTTTGTCATAGCACCTCAGTCAGGGGGAAAGGTTCAGACAATTTTTTTAGTGTTTTGATTCTTTATTTTAGCACCATAAACAGTTAATCTTCCCTTACTGAATAACAGAATTCTCTAAAGGAGTTTACATTTATAAAGAATTATATACTGCAAAGTCTTCATAGCACAAAGTTATGTACTGCATTGGATTTGTAGAGTCTATGATAATGACTTCAGTCTTGATTCTGGCATACAGCAGGGTGTTGGGTGTCTGTGGTGAGGTTGGGTAGTGAGGGGGCAGCAGTGTGGCCACTGTGAGGCTGCCCTGTGCCAGACACAGCCAGCTCCAGAGGACTCCAAATGACAAAATGAGTGAGAAAAAACCAGAGTGAACACCAAGGTCAGAGAAGGAGGAATGGAGAATGTGTCCCAGGCACCAGAGCAGAGATTTGCCTGCAGGCCACGGAAGACAAAGTGGTAGAGCAATTATTACACTTCAGCCCATGGAGTATCACAGCAGAGCAAATATTCACACTGCGGCCCATGGACTATCTCATGCCAGGGCAGGTGGATGTTTCCTGACAGACCACCTGCCAATGGAGAGCCCTTGTTGAAGCAGGGAAGAGGCCTGAGGAGGAAGGAGCAGCAGAGAGCTGTTATAAACCGACTGCTACTCTCCATTGTCTATCACCTCCATACTGCCACGGGCTAGAAGGGAACACAGTAGATAAGATGGGAAATTTTATCAGTAGGGACTGACTAAAAAGGGCATGAGTGGGTGCAAGGAGCTTTCCTTTTTTCTGAGTCTGTTATGCCTGTGACAGTAATAGGCAAATTATTTACTTGCCCTTATCTCAATCCATGAGCAAAAGCTGATTTTCTGATCATCTGATTTTCTTCCCCTGTTCTATTGAGGAGGGAGAGTGAGAAAAGAGCTGGATGGATTTAAGGCAACTGACCAAGGTCAACCCACCTCAAGCATCTTCATTACTATTTTAATAATCTCAAGAAAATAATGAAAATAATAAAATGAATGTTAATTGTGGGGCACGTCATAAAGGACAGAGAGGAGTGCTTAAGTTACAGGGTACTATCGAAATGAAAGAACATATAGATTCACATTGACCATTGACTTATTTTATAAATTAAAGAAGATATATCACTGCATAGAAAGATGTGTCAGAACCTTTCACAAGGAGTAAATGTAAAGAAGAAAGAAGTGGATTAAGGTCATGCTAGATCTTGCTGTGATCAGTGAGTTGCTTGTGATGATTCAGACAATTTAGAGCTCCTACTCTACATTGCTATCACATCACTACCCAAATAGCCTTAGTAAATTTGCCTTTCTGAACACACCTTATTTACTGCAACATCACCTTGGTTTCTGTGCATTTGGCTGATTGTATGTTAAGGTAAAAGATTGTCAATTCTCAGCTGAAACACTACTCCATGAGGTTCTGATACACATTAAGTAATAATAAAAGCAATGTAGGGAATGACACAGTCAATTACAGACCTAACTTATCTCATGCAGGTTATACTTTATTGGATACAAATAATGATTTCAGAGAGTTAACCAATACCAGGATAGGCCATATTTTCTGTTGGGATATTTTCTTTATTTCTTTATAGTGTATTTCATGGATAACATAGTAATATGCATGGAGTTTACCTTCACAAAATAGTGTAATACTTTTCTTAGCAATTTTAATGACTTCTATATAGCTATTTTTCATTCCCTCTTAACATATGTCTACTTTTTATCAGTTTGTGCATGCATGATAAAAAATTGTTATTAGTTTTACAACGCCAACTAGAGAAATTTTCAGTTTGTCACAATATTATCCTTCTTTCCTGATGGAAAAAATATTTATAATTCCCTAAATTCTACTTTACTTCCTCTTGTGTAAGTGTGAAATCCTTTTTCTTCTGCTGCTTTTCCTTTTGACATTTGATATGGTTTGCTATTTGAAAAAAAAAAAAGAAGCTACATTTGTGTTTTGAATTGCATCTGCATAATCTCTGTTCCCTTTTATATGTGTTCCCCTGAGATGTTGTTTACATGTCTCAGTTCTGTACAGTGATTCAAAGACAGCTTTAGAATCAGAATTTGCTTAGAGCTACAGGGTTTTGATTATATAAAGTTTAATATGTTGCAGAAAATGACTAGTGTGCTAATTCTTCTTCATATCCATTGGCAGAATCTCAGTGGAGTCTGTCGGAGTTTCACCTGCATAAAAAGTGCATATTTCCTCTTCAGAGACCACACAGAAACCCCAGAAACTGATAGAGAAGTTCCTGTAAAATTTATGCCATGTTACACATGACTTAGATTTCTAGAAGTTCCTAGTAGGATCTATATCAAAATGGTTTAGAGGAAATTGAACCTTTTTGGTTTAACTTTGCCCTGAATCTCGTAGTTATTTAGGACTGAAAAGGAATGCCTACAGTAGAAATTTAAGCATGCCAGGAACACTCTCATAACCTTATTCTGTTAATCTCAGGTTAAATGGTGTATCATCAAGCATTTTTTTTCCCTCAAAAGAGAATGGCCAGATGATCCAAACTGCCCATGGCAGATTCATGGTCCCTGGCAGATTCAGTTACCTGGACAATACAGCAATTGTCTGGGGATAGTTGTTTGGCACAAACCATGCCAGGGACTGTGCTAAAATTTAAACTGTGTGGACAGTCACAGGCTGTTACAAGCTAATATTCTGGAACAGTTTTATTTACTTGATAAGACATTACCAATGAAACAGCATGTGCCATCCTGTTCCATCTCTTGTAGTCACAGATAGCTTAGACATTGATACCTATTTAAGAAAGTTCCACATATCTTCTGGTATGGCTCCATTCTCCAAAATACTGAAAGACACAGGAACACTCCCTAGATACCTCACAAAACCCTTTTTAAGTTCTGAAGAGAACATGTATGATTTGTGTCACTAAAGGAGCAATTTCAAATATGTGAGTAACCATAAATGCATTGGTTCTTTTCCTAGGGGCATATGGAGGTAGATCATAACATGATGACAGCAAGCACAGATGTCTCTCTGTCAGATGTCTGAAGATTGGTTAGATAAATGTCATGCTGAATCCTTAATACCATGAACCTAACTTCTGTCTCTTCTGTAATGCAGCTCACCTCCATTACACCATATAGTCTCTGCTGCACTGTTTAAAACCACTACCTTAAATTCCAATATATAATCTTGAAAGCTGAAGTTCCACAATAAAACATTCTATTATCAAAATAATAAATGCCAAGAATTTATCCAATGTGGTCCTCATTACCATGTCAGTCTTTATGCCAACTTAGATTATATTTCGATAAACAAAATTAGCTCTCTAAAGACAAACAAAGGGTAAAGTATTTCCTTTATGCATTAGAGTCTAGTTAATGGAATCTTTGGCAAACTCAAGAAAACTCCATAAATGTTCAGATATTTTACTCAATAATATTTCACTCCAAATACACTTTCTGAAGCTCAGTTTGCCTTCTTGAAACACAGCAAATTATGAAAAGGATAGACAGCAGTTTAGTTGCAGAAACAAAGGTTGCTCCTTTATATTTATATTTATTTCCTATTTGGATGGAATGAAGCATCAGGAGGTTGAATGATTTGCTTCCTTGCAGCCACTAGCATCAAGAATCTTTGAAGTTCCAGCATTTTTCAGTTTGTGGTTACCAGAAGAAAACATTATATCATCCTGTAGACCTTGAAGCATATTCTAAATTTATATACACAGCAAAAAAGTTAAAAGAGATGTAATAAACATCTGGTTTACATTTTAATTCAAATTGAATTGGGGTTGCATGGCTGCGTTTAAGTAGTGGGGGCACTATAGGGGTGAATTTTCTGAGAAGCTGCAATAAGCCTACCCTGTGTCTGACAGTTCCAGTGCCACAGACATCTCCAAGATGGACCCATCACTGGCCAAAGGCAAGTCCATCAATGACACTGGTAGTGCCTCTGGGATAACATATTTAAGACAGGGATAAATAATCCATGCAAAACAGAAATTAAAGCTATGGGATTGAAGTGAGAACATGTGAGAGGAACAGCTCCTCACACACCTAGATCAGTGAACAAGTAGGGAGAGGAGGTGCCTAAGGCACTGGGGCAGATATTCCTCTTGTAGCATGGTGAAGATCATGGTGAGGTAGGCCGTCCTCCTGCAGTCCATGGAGGTCCACGATGGAGCAGAGGTCCAACTGCAGCCCCTGGAGGACCCCCTGCCAGAACAGTTGGTTACACCTGAAGGAGGTTGTGACCCCAGGGGAAGCCCACACTGAAACACTGTTCAAACCCAAAATCTTCAGACAATTTATTCAGGGCCTATTTTGGTATCCTATCAATGGCGAATGAACATACTTTAACCTTTACATTCCAATCACACACTGTTTGTATCAACTTAAATCTCATTTTGCAAAGTCTTTCAAGTATCAGAAGTATTCCTTAGAAATGTGTTTAAATTCTCTCATTTACATTCAAATTATGCTTTCTTTTCACTGTTAAATTCTTTCCTTTCAAATGTGAAGTTTGTATGATCCACGTCACTTGGCAGGAGAGAAAAAAATTAGACAGATATGAATTAAAAGTAAATAGGTGGTGATGTAGATTTGAAAAGTGTTGCTACTATGCATGTAATTTACATTCACGATTGAGTTTTTCTGGTGAATTGGTTCTGCTAGGTTGTAGTTTTGGATTTTGACTTTTCACTTAGAAATATAATACATTTTTATTAACCTACAGATTTGTTTATTCTGTTAGAAAGAAGTAAATTAATTATCTCTGGCATATGTTGCAAGTTTGCCTTTTATATTACAGAGTTTCTTTAAAAGTCTGAATTAGTATTCTGCCTAGACAAGATCTGAAAATTGTTCCATTGACATACAGGAGAAGAAATAAAAAATTGAACATAATAATTCAAAACCTAGATGATGTCTCGGTATTATGAGTATTAGAGCACTGGCAAGCACAGGTTAACAGAAATTTTTGTTAAATGTTGTTGTAATTGTTGCAAAAATTACCTTTATTCTAAAGTGATATTTTAACAGTATTTATGCCAGTATTGTAAATGCTGCGAAGAGAGGAATGTGAAAGGTAAGTATTCATATGATACAGTATTAGAAAAGTCCTCTGGAAATATGAGCTGATTCTGTTCTTTTGGGTCATTAATCCCATATGATAGGAAGAGTCCCACTATGGCAAAAGTAGAAATAAGGACAGGATTTGAGAGAATGTCTGTTTTGAGGAACGAGGCTTAAAGTTCAGCTGCCTGGATACTCACAACAGCTGTCATGCTCTAAATGCTGTGCAGAAATACATCCAGGGAACATATCATTTCCTCTTTATTCAGACTCATGCCCTGACCACAACAGGAGCAAAAACCATGTATTAGAGTCAGAGGGGGCTCCAACAGTCTAGCTTCTTGAAAGGCTAGGAGTGTGGAGGGCTCTGTAGCACACACACAGGCATGTTATAAATCACATAGCTGAGACTAAACCTTTATTCTGCCAGAATCAAAAGCATTAGAAAATGCCTCTAATGGGACACTAGTCCATCTGGTACCCTAGAGAAGAACTGGGTGGCAACATTTCTAATTCCTTAGGCAAAACAGCATGCAAATGTAGCACAATATATTCATAAACAATTCAGAAACATCAGTAGCTTGAAGATTCTTTGTACACACACACACACACACACACACACACACACTCACGTGTCACTGATTGAGTTTCATACTTTCCCCTGAAGTGAGCCTGTCTCTCATATTTCTATCATCTGTATTATTATTTAGATTAGCTATTTGTAATTCTGTATCTCAAAGCTTCAATTTAAAGTTTTACTACATCTCCATTAATAATTTAATACTGAGTTAATTATAAAGATAATGTAAAAAGGCTCTTTAATTTCCAAAGAGGATTTTCTACTTATTAACTATATATGAAATGAGACTGATAAAATGTAGATTTTTAAAAAAAGAATACTGTGAGCTATGTAGTTTAATGTGGAAATACAAGCTTAACTGAACTTGACAAAAAAATCCTAAAATTAACTGGAATTAGTAATGAATCCTATTGTAATGGAACTGCTTGCCCATCACCTGAGTGAATGTACAGATTTTTTTTAAAAAGTGATTCCACTCATGAAATTTTGATGGATGTCTGAGAAGCTGAGAGTAATTTCTTGGAAATCAAGAGCTTCCTCCAACAGTTTACACTACTAAGTACTTGCTTACTAAAGTTTTCCACATGCAATTCAATGGCTAAATCATCATGTTTTACTAATGTCATATGTGTTTTTAAGCCTCTGATGATTAAATCCCAGAAGTTGAACCAAGCAGGGTTCTAGAAAGTGCACACTCAAGGAAAGTTATTTTCCAAGATTTTTAATACCTAAAGTGTATATTTGGAAACAATGGATGCTAGTAATTGTACTCAATAATTCATAATTCAATAATAAATTCACATGCACAGACACAAAAAGGCCTTTCTAATGAGTCATTATTGACAGAAGTATCATGTCCACTGCCTATGTATAGTTTGAGAGCTTAGCCAATGTCCTATTTTGGAAGAAACCTCTAGTCTTGGATTTAAATTTTCTTCACTGTGGCCTAGGATTTCAGTTTATCAGAGCTGCATTATTTACCTGTGCAGTAGAACACCAACATATAGGTTCAATTACCAATTTATACATACTTGAAATCAGAAGAGGAGAATAATTAACGTGTCATAGAATCTTGTTTCAGTTTGGAAAGTTTGCAAGTATGAGATTCTTGAAATATGTTTACTTCATGTCAAGAACAAAACTTCCTTCCTTTCTTCCCTTGCTCCTAATGGGATTAAATGCTGCTTTGAAAAGGTGGAATTCCATACATATATAGCAGTGAACCAAGGAGAGTCAAATCCTCAAAACACAATTTTGATACGTACTCTGCTACAGACAGCATTAATTGTGCAAGGAGGTCTATCAAGTTCAGAGTGATGACTCGTGACATATAGACCTATTCATCACACTGTATCTTCTTAACTATAAAATGGAATGAAGTTGCATGTTTAGCTTCTAATTATCACAGAGCTGCCATTTCATTATTTGCTATCAGGACCAGTTCCACAAAAACTGTTCTTTTTACATGATTCAGAAGTATACTTTTTTTTCCTTCCTCCCACTCCCACGCTTAATTCATAAGCATTGCTAATTTTGCTTGCTTGCAGAGCTACTTGTTATTCAGTAACTTGAATAAGATCTTAAGAGCTGACATACAGGCACACTAATTTTTTTTAAAAAATTTTTGTTATTATTCTGGTGACATTTTACTTTGTGTCAATAAATTGCTAAGATTTCAAAGACTGCTGGAAATTCTCATCCTCACAGAAACTGAAGAAAGTTTCCAAATAATTTTCATACTATTGTTCTCTTTCTATTTTATTCTTTTTAAATTGCATATAATCTTGTGCATTTTTTTTCAGAGGAAATCCAAGACTTTTATTTAGGCTAGAAATCACTATTCTTTTCTAAGAGAACCACACTTTACAATGGAAACAGTGACTTCTTTACAGTGAAGATATTTTTTATCCTTATTTTGATTTGATAAAACCATAATGTAAACTCTTATTTGCTGTAATAAAAACACTTTTATCATTAGAAATTATCTAAGTAGTGTAGTACAAGTTATCACAATAGTCATTATTATCTGTTGTAAGAGAGGGGATTGGTTATTAAGAATACTCTAAGTGGTGTAGTCCAACAGTTAGTTATCATAGTTATAACCCCAATTAAATTTATGGCAGAATGCAGTCAATTTTAAAACTTTTTTTAATAATACCCTTTCTTCACCACCTGTTTTTACAGTACATTCCTACAGATGAGATGCAGACTTTGGTAGCATTAACCATTGCTGTAGAGTAACTTAGGGAATTTGCAAACTTTGATATATTATAGCAGATACGAATAGCTGTTGTCATTCTTCTGTTTAGGTAAAATAGAATCATAGAATCATTAAGTTGGAAAATGCCTTCAAGATCATCAAGTCCAGTCTTTGATTGATCACCACCTTGTTAATGAAACCATGGCACAAAGTGCCACATCCAGTTGTTTCTTGAGCACTTTCAGGGACAGTGACTCCAGAACTTCCCTGGGCCACCTGTTCCAATGGTTAGGCACCATTTCAGTGAAGAAATTATTCCTTATGTTCAACTTGAACTTCCCCTGGCACAACTTGCAGCTATGTCCTGTTGTCTTGTTGCTAGTTGCCTGGGAGAAGATATCAACTCCCAACTTCCTATAGCCTCCTTTCAGGTAGTTGTAGAGAGCAAAAAGACCTCCCTTGAGCCTCCTTTTCTCCAGGCTGAACACCTCCAGCTCTGTCAGCCATTCCTCATATGACTTACTCTTTTGACCCTTCACCAGCTTTGTTGCCCTTCTCTGGACATGCTTCAGCACTCTAATGTCTTTCTTGAAGTGAGGGAAATATGGTTGCACATAACTTTGTCACATTTGCGTTTTCAAGGACATTCTTGGGGTCTCACATGTGCTTGTTTTATTTTTTTAAATCTGAAAATATAAATTTCAGAGAAGAGAAGAAGCATAAGGAAAAGGGGAAAAACCCCTACCAAACAGAAAACAACAGCATAAACCCTCTGAAAGGTACAGTATTGTCATCATTTAGGAATGATGTTCCTCAATTTAGTGTTCTCACAGAAACAACCCAGACCATGCACCACACTCTCACTCCCCCAACCCCTCCCCCTGCAGAGGGATGGAGAGGAGAGATAGAGTGACAAAAGGCAAAGATCACAGGTTGAGATAAGAACAATTTACTAGAAACAGCAATGAAATAAGAAAATGAACAGTAACAACAACTATATTAATAACAGAGTGTACAAGATAAGTGAGCTTATAAAAAATGGCATACAGCACATTTGTTTTCTTTTGTTCCTTTTATTTAATTTCCTTCCTTTTTGGAGTGAAGTGATTCAATTGACAGAAGAGTACAAGCAAATGAATAGTGAGATTTATCTGTAATACCACCAAGCCATCACTGCAACATGCTTCTGAGGGTTTTTAAGACAACTATTTCACCTTGTTTGATTGTATTATGACCTTAGCATTTAGCCCACATTGGAAAAAAGCAGAAAGGGCCATATTACAGTTTCCATTATGCTTGTTTGTGAATTGAAGTGTAAGCTGACATCCTGTAATGGAATCAAAGAATGTAAGTAACACAGTTCATAAACCTGCTTTCCTCAGGTGTCACCACTTTAGAATATAAATGCAGCAGTACATTCTAGACTACCTTTGACTCCAAGAAGAAGATAAGTTACTAATTCTATTTGGCATTTTAAATTTTACATCAATATTGAAGAAAGTAATGACTTTGCAGACATAGCACTGGATGAAGAAAATCATAAACATGTGCACACAATGTGTTAGAAATAACATACCTTTGACAGTCATAGATGAAATAAAAAAGGATAAGCAAATCCAGAATGGCTAGTAAATGTGGTTTGAAACAAAGAATTTCTAAAGTTCTGCTTCACAGACTGTGTAAGTAGAAAAGGTGGTATTAGCTTGGCAAGTAGGCAAGTGGCAATGAGCTACTGATACAGCAATCTTGCTATTAGACAAAGAGAGGATAGTACTTTTTTTCTGCTATAATAAAATTGGTTATTTTAGACAGTTCTTTTGAAAAAATGTTTTTAGGGACAATAAAAATGTTTTTAAAGGCATCTTGCAGCTAGTTTGCTTGGTACTCATACTACATTTTATCCTAATGATACCTTCCTGCAGATAGGCCTTAACTTTACATAGAAAAAATTTTAAATTCTGATTTCTTTGTTAGCATTTCTGGATATTGTCCCATGGTAACTTCACAGAGATCTATTAAAATTTTGTAGCTTCTACATTTAAATATCACATATGTCAGGGTCAAGCTGGCAACATAGTTAGCTATTTTCAGTTCAGGACATGAATAACTTATGCACTTAACTTCCACATTATTATCTTTTCCTCAAATATTGCCCAGCTCAGCAATCTTCCACATCTATGGAAATTTAACTTTCCACCACTAAAATGTCCTGTGTGCTGTTCTGTGTCTATTTGACAACTAGAGTCCCAAAGGCACCAAAACACTTAGGCAACTCAGGTACTTCTAGATTTCCACATTTGATAATCCCTTCACTTATTCTTAGAATATCTGTCATCGAAACCCTCTCCAGTTACTCAAGTAACCTGCTGGTCACTGCATTCCTCTGAAGTTGTGAGATGCTTATATTCAAGCCCATCCTAGACTCTCTTTCATGTGTATTAAACTTCTATCTAATTTAAAGCAGTCCCTTATAAGAGTGCCCTAACCATCACTTCATAGCATTTTCTGGAACAGCTTGTCCTCAGTGTTTCCAGTGGATGTTCCTCCATTTTACATAACTTAAATATTCACCATGGCAGGCAAATACTGAAATTCAGTAGTGATTATGCATCCATGTGAAACCACTGCTTCCTCCTTTCTATTTGCTGTGATCATAGTCACTGAGCTCAGTAGATCTGAACTCCTGGTTGTGCAAAATGTCTTCATACATAACTGGAACCACTTACTATTACTAAAAATTCCCACATTCCACAGAAAGAAATGTCAACAGGATATCAATTGGAATACAAACCTTTAAGTAAACAACACTTGAAGTAATAGTAACAATCATTATAATAATATATTAGTATTCAAAGTACTCGGCTCTCAAGGAGTTTATTGTAAGAAACCACATTTATTGTTACTGAAGCCACTGACATTTAAATCACGTGTAAGAATACTCTTGCTCTTTTACAAATCAGTACAGTAGTGATATGAACAGTGAATTTTTTAACCACCTGCATATCTAAAACAGAACCGATTTGGCACCTGAGGAAAAGGAGCAATGACACTCAGATGCGTCATCTAGGATCACTGCAGTGGATCTATTTTATACAAGTCAGCAGGTAGTTTAGTAAATGGTGCAACAAAGCTAGAACCTGAGAAAGGAGAAGGAGTTTGTTTCTGATAATAGAACCTTTGCAAGCAGCCAAACCACGTATAGTACACTTTCCCTGAAGAAGTTTCTTATGAATTACAACAAAAAGAGACTGGTGTGCAGTTTTTGAAGAGAGCAAAATATTTGTGCTCTTCCCCTTTGTACTGTCTACAGATGTTTTCTTTGAAGAACTGGACAAGCTGCTGGCTTAAACTGTACTTATGCCACAAAAAGTAAGCATTACTACTATGAAACAAGGAAATATATACATAAAGAAAGTAATAGCATTTTGCTATGACTAGCAATGGCTAGGATCCCACTGGTTTGCAAAGATATAATATGGAATCATTTTTGAATAAAGACATAGATGGTCACCTCATCTATACAATCAGTGCACACGTGAGCCCAGATCACCCACCTCTGCATTTTAGTTCTAAATACAAATGAACTGAAGGATTTTGTGAGGACAGTCAGACCTGCTCAGGCCCCAAAGGGGATTTGCTCACACCCCATGCTCCATCCCTCCTGACAGTACAAATGAAACCAACTTGAGCCACATGACTTTGGTAACCTGAGTATAGACACTGGAAGCATTGCAGCTCTAGTCAGTAGGAACAATTAAACCAAATTTACTTTTAAGACTGGTTTATGCGGAGATGAGTGAAGCTGTTGCAACATGAAGAAAAGAAGCGTAGAGTAATTGCCTATATATTGTTTAAGGTTACCTGAAAAATAAATTAAAATACTGGTCTGAACTTTGTTGTGCATTCAGTTAAAAAAAAAAAACACAAAAAAACCCAAAACAAGCTCATTCTTATGGAAACCACAGTTGGGAAACTAAAAGTTGTCATGCTGTCATTGGAGTTTTCCATTCTTTCTGCAAACATATCTCTTAACCTGATATTGATATTTATGATTTGCAATATTCATGACACTGCATGCTGGGAGTGCATATCCAGTAGAAATATTAGCTTCATTTATACTGATAAATGGCATAGGATCAGGTACCACTAGCCTAGAAGTCGAGCGGCATAACCTGGTTGCTTCTAATTTGCACAACACTTGACCATGGATTTCCACTCAGTTAATATTACTTTGTTTATGTTTTATCTTTGAGTGTGGAAATAAATAGTATTGAAGTATACAGAACAGAGGGAAACAAACCACTATAGACTTCTCCAAGTTGCCTGTTGTAAATGATCTTTGACGTGTTATTTCCAAACTCATGCTTGGGAATCTTCTTGGAAAGTGCAAGTAAAACCAACAGAGTTAAAATTGAGGTAGTATGGATAATCACTGCTCCAAAGCTGAAACATGTTCCATTTTCTTTTTTAGCTGTATAAATTTGGTCATTGAAACCATGGCTGTAATATGGAATAAATGGAGTTACGCATCATGAAATTGCCAGGAATCTAATTTCTATCACATCCACATTTTTAAAATGCAATCTTTAATGTTGCCTTATATTTGCAGCAATGTCCTTCAGTCTTTAAATCAAAAGGTAAGATCTAATAACATGAGTAGTTGCTAAGCAAGAGTTCTGGGTCTCATCTGTGGTTATCTTGCATTGATTTCCCA
This sequence comes from Acanthisitta chloris, assembly GCF_000695815.1. NCBI lineage: Eukaryota > Metazoa > Chordata > Aves > Passeriformes > Acanthisittidae > Acanthisitta > Acanthisitta chloris. The sequence continues at coordinate 68,135 of NW_008654180.1, read as the reverse complement.
CCCAAGAAGAAAATATTACATTGATGGTTGCTTATCCTTGTTTTGCAATTGCTCTTACCACAACCCTCCACTTTCCCTTGGAATGGGGGAATTAGGAGACCTAAAAGCAAGAAAACTCATGGGTCAAGATAAGGACAATTTAGCAAGTGGGGGAGGGAAAGGAAAGAACCCCCCTCCTCAAGGGCTGCAAAACTATTGAATCACTGTCACCACACCAATGCCCATTCAGTCCCCAAGCAATGGCTCTCTTTTGAAACACACAAAAACCTGACGTTACATGGCACGTAGTATCTGTTTTATTTCTTACCCTGATGTTACATGGCATGGAGTATCTGTGATCAGTTTTGGTCACCTGTCCCAGATGTGTCTGCTCCCAACTTCTTGCCCACTCCCAGCCTTATTGTGGGGGTGCTAGAGAGAGAAACAGAAAACCTGCAAGTACTGTTCAACGACAGATAAAACATTGTTGTGTTATCAGCCCTGTTTTGGACACCAGTTTAACAGTAGCATACGGACTGACGTGATGAATATTAACTGCATCCCAGTATATTTGATGTTCATACCCTTAAGTTTGTTTTTGGTTATTTTCCCCTCCCATCTTAGCTATTGTCCTGGCCCTGCAGCATTCTATTACAATGACTAATTTAAAGCATAACTTTTCATCTTTTCATGTAATCTATTCCTCACATCTCTCTATTCATTTTTCTACATTGATTTAATTTATGACAAACTTGAATGCAAAATTTCAGAAACCATCAAAATTTTTATAGACTGCTTACATTGATGTGCGTCAAACTAATGAAGAGTTAGATAAGACTGACTGAACACACATTTAAAAGGATCAATAAGTTTCTTCTGGCCCTTCCTTGCTGCCTTACAAAAAGGAACTTATTGCTCAAAAATATAATGCAATTATTTAGGCAAGAAATTTCTTAGAAGTCAGATACTTGATTCATCTTGTCAGTTCTACTTACCTTCTGGAAACAAAATCCCTTACAAATTCAAAGTTTGTAAAGGAAATTGCTTTTCTTCTTTGCCTTTTGTCTTACTAACTACTGAAACTGAAAATGACATAACTGACATCATGTAGCAAACCATTTTCTGAGCAGGTGGCTTGCAAATTGTACTAACGCTATTCTTATTAACAGTGAATGTAATATTTTCAGTACTGTTAATATTTGCACTGTAAATTGCAAAATATTCCATTTTTCCCCCCACAAAATAACTGTTCAGCTTCAGGAACATAACACCTTTGTTAGAAAAATCATACATAAATGTATGCCACTGCCTTTTTTATAAGCACTGGCTAAAGTATACCATAATTGTTTAAATGGTTCCTGACAATCATGTTTTATGAACAAGAACTGAAACATAGATAATATTTGACAATCAACAGTCCTCTAATTATTATTTTCTCTCAGTACAATGCATTAGGTAGTTAATGTTCAATATTTTGAACTGGTATTATTACCTTAATATTAGAATTGAAATGTTGCAGTAAATATGCTCTTTATTCTCTTGGATCCTGTAGCTGAGAATTCCTTTTCTTTTGCCTACTGCAAAATCCAGTTCCACAGCTTTGTCTATAAGTGAAACCACTCAATCCATGCATAACTTCATTTACACCTGAGAACTCCACAAGGATACAGGATTCTTGTTTAAGAAATGAAATTGCAAAATCAGAATGACAGTTCTTGCTTAGACATGTTTCATTTAGGATCTTGGCCTAGATCACCATGATTAAATTAGTATTTTATAATTCAGACTGAGGGAAAGCTATAGATAACATTACACTGAAAGGCAAAAGAATGCTTAAATATATTAATTTTCATACTGGAGATTTCCTCTCACATAACAGGATAGAGGTAATTATTTCTTCCTTTCTGTAAGTTTTTGGGAGTTTGTTTTAGATTCCTATTATGTCATGTAAATTTCCCTTTTCATGAGAACAACCATCTATTGAATTCAGAATTTCAGCCATTATTCCATTCTTAAAAAGAAAGCTTTGCAATTCAGAAGTATTATCTAACCATAGGCTTATTACTCAATTATCTCTGTTGTTAAAGAACAGAAGTTTTTAATTACTTGTAATATTTATTTTTTCATTTTAGAAATGTTAGCGTGACTTTAGGGAAAAGTACAGGACAAAAGTACAGGACAAACTTAATGCTCTTTATAATTCAATAAAAAATGCCTTTTATCTTAATAAAATGGACCTAAAGTTAATTGAGCCCTTTAATGGTAAAAAGTGTTCTGCATAGGTCAATGGAAATTTTAGCAGTGATGCAGTTGGTTGGTTGAAACAGAATAGTGGACATTTAGGTCCAAATCGTCCAATTTTCTGTCAATACCCATGTCTCTGCAAAGCCTTACGGACTACATCACTTGTTTATATTTTTTATTTTTATTAGAAACGATGTAAGCTTTGCTTCTGCTAGCAAAATTTCAAGGGTACATTTAAAATGTGTTCTCTGAGGACAATGCCAGCAGCACCCAAGAATAGTTCCTTAAGGGGCGGAAGATTTTAAAGGCTGATGGATTCACATCAGACTGCAGATATCAAATGCAAGATCATGACACCTTTATAAAACATGTATGGTTTTGATTAATAAAATAAATCAAACTAAGTGCTGTTTTATGACCTTTAACCACAATTTAGGGAAAGCTAATGCTGTTGGCTGACAATAATCCAATCTTTCCTGTAATGGCCGCTATTAAATCCATGGGAAATCAAGTCATTATCCAATTCATATCAATTAATCAGATACCTTGCTAAGCAGAACTAATATCCTACTTTGTTATCAGGACCCATAATAAAACATAATAGCTATATTAGGGTCAGTTTAGCAGTAAAACCAAGGGTTTATGCTCAGATTTCTTTGCTTTTTGCTATTTGTGCTCCTGCACAAAAAACCCAAAACCAAAACAACCAACCAAAAAAAAACAAATAAGTAACCTGCTTTTAATTAAATCGCAACTTTCCTGTCCTGTTTTCATGATACCCATGACAGTTTGGGGAAAAAAAAGAAGCAAATATGTTGTGGTCTTCTAAAGCATCTGATATTACTGAAGGATAACATCATGAATGGAATGTTATGCAACAAATGCTCTGGACAGAAAATATCAACTGAGAGGGAATTGTCTAACAGATAAACTGTTTCAGGATGTATTTCTTTGTCACATCAAGGTAAATGTGTAGATCATAATGATGTGTTTCTAAAGGAAGGAGTATTTCAACAAGGAGAAAAATCCAGCCAGCAAACCAAAGTATTACATCACATATTAGGGCAATTAACTTGATCCTGTCAAAGACAATCTCTTAAAGAACTTGTTTGAACATCATGTGACATTCATTATAAGGAAGTCATACTAGAGTTTAGTAGAATTTGTGCTGAACAATATTAAATTATTTAATATGTTTACACAATTATATATACCAAATAATAAGATACCCATCTGCCTTTAGATATTCAAATACCAGTTTGATTTTTCTCATCATCTAATGGGTTAGTGGCACCCACTGGCTACCACATGTACGTTGTAACATTTTGCCAATGAATAGACTATATATAGTGATTTTATGCATGGTTGTCTTTGTCAATCTTCCATTCTTACATAAGTCACAGAAGGAACAGCCCAACATGTAAGAGCTATGTTGATAGTCCAAAGGGTTGCCATGTGTTTAGATTTTGGGTTCTTATATTACTGGCCACTTTTCTCAGACTGCAACACTGCCAATTGTTAGGAAAGGGGACATCAGCTTTTAGTGGTAGGGGACATATGACTCCTTGATAAATACCTAAGGGTCTGAGAACTGAGCAAGGACAGTGAAGGCAAAAAGCTTTATTGTGCAGATGGGCTGGAGTAGTATACTGTGAGTATACACAAGATTATCTTCCTCATGTAGAAACTATCTAGAGTCAGTCCCTGAGACTTCCAAAGGACTAAGTACACATGGTACTGCTCTTGTGAGTGACCACTCTAGGGCCATAATTTATAGGGAACTTTCTGTACCATAGCTTCCATACCATAGGATGGGCACTTTCCTTGTAAACCATGAAGATAATATCATAAATTGTACAGCACATCTCATCTGTCTAACTAATCTCAGCAGAACATTGTAACTGACATAAACTTCATTACAGAATAAAATAGTATATTCTTTGCGTATCTGATGTACTTTAACTATTCCACAGTGACAGAAGAAAGACAAGATGTGTCATGAAGCGGCTGAAGACTAGTAATCTAAATTAGTAAAAGATTAAAATCTCAGGAGTTCTCTTAACATTTAAGACAAGCAAAATGGGATCCAGTGGGAACAGAAGGTAGACTTCAGTATGAAGGGCCCTGGTGGAAATTAGTGTCATGGAGAATGTGCTCTTTCAGATCCTTCTTTTGCTTAAACAGAGCATGCAATTACACATGCAGTTTTCTTCCCGAGAGTCAATTGTGAAACTCTGCTTTCAATAGCAGCAGTACCAACCTTAAAACACAATATGATCCAGCAAAAACTGAAAGTTCCTGCTTAAGGCCCAAGAAATTCTTGCTAATGATTTATAGAAGTGTGAGTGTATACAGGTATTTCCTAGCACTATTAGCTCTGAGGCACTCATAAGCACAGAACTATAGAATCATACAATAGGTGAGGTTGAAAGGGACCTTAAAAAATCACCTTGTTCCAAATCCCCTGATGTGACCAGGGACATCTTTCACTAGGTCAGGTCAAGGGGAATTCACAACTTCTCTGGGAAACCTGTTCCAGTGTCTCACCACCCTCACAATAAATTTATTCCTTATGTCCAATCTAAACCTAACATCTCTCAATTTAAAACCATTATCCTTACAGTCCCCTGAGGGACATGATTTGGTACTGATCTACGTTTGGACATTGAGCTGTTGACTGCAACTCTCTGGATGCAGCTGTCCAGTCAATTTCTTATCCATTGAAGAGGTAGTCCATAAAACTCATATCTCTCCAATTATGCAACAAGAGTGTTGTGTGAGACCATGTAAAAATCCTTACAAAATTGCTCTTCCCTTACTCACCAGTGCAGTTCCTCCACTGCAGAAGGGCAAGAGTTTAGTCAGGCACTGATTGTCCTTGATGAAGTCATGGTGGCTGTCTCTATTTACTTTTCTGTCATCTATATGCCTTGACATATCTTCCAGGAGGATCTATTCCATGATCTTACTGGGCACAGAGGTGAGGCTGACTGGTCAGTAATCCCTGTTATCCTTTTTAAACATCAGTATAATGTTTCCCTTTTTTCAGCCACAAACAAATAATGTTGTTTACCTTTCAAGTATGATGGAGAGTGGCTTAGTGAATACATAGGCCAAGTCCCTCAGGACCCTGGGATGCATCTAACCAGGCCTCCCTGGACATGTGTATAGTCAGGTACCTCAGATGGTCTCAAATCTTCTTCTACAATAGATGGGACTTCATTTCAGCAGTCCCTGCCTTGAAATTCAGGGACTCATGAGATGCGGGAAGATCAGTTTCTTGTTAAAACTGAGGCAAAAAAACCTTCTTGAGCACCTCAGCATTCTCCACATCTGTCATCACCAGATCCTCTATCTCATTTTTGAGTAGGGATGTGTACCATTTCTTTTTTCTTTCTTTTCTGATTAACATAGCTGTAGATCCCCTTTTTCTTCACATACCTTGAGCAATTTATATTTATCTATGTTTTAGCTTTCCTGATCCCATCCCTGCACTCCTGGGGAGTATCCCTACATTCTTCTCAGGATGCTTGTGTCCCTGCCTACACTGCCTACGCATTTCCCTCCTGTGTTTCATTTTGGCTAGAAGGTCCTTACTGCGCTATGCTCATCTCCTGCCTTCCTTGCCTGCACATAGGAATCAATATTTCCTGTGCTGTAATAAAAATGTCTTTAAATATCTGCAGCACTCTTCTTCTCCTGTATCCCTGAGGTCAGTTTCTCAGGGGTCCCATCCACCAGATCCTTTAAAAAACTTGAAGTTCACTTTCTCGAAGTTTAGGGTCTTGACTATACTATTCAACTGGCCTATATCCCTTGTGATCATGAATTCCACCAGGGCGTGATCACTGTAGCCCAGGGTTCCACCAATCTTGACCTTTCCAATAAGTTCATCTGTGCTGGTGAACAGCAGACCTAGTAATGCACCTCCTCTAGTTGAGCTTTCTATCACCTGGATTAGAAACATAAGACAGTCCTAGAGTCACCTAGACTGCTTGCGGCTGGCTGTGCTGTTTTTTCAGCAGATGTCAGGTGCCTGAATTCCTCTAGCAGTATCAGGGCCTGCAAGCATGTTGCTTCCTGTAGTTGAAGTAAGAACACTAGACATTCTTCCCTTGATCAGTCAGCCTTTACTAAATACCAGTCATGAGGTTTCCTTTATTGTCTTGGTCTCTTAATTTTCACTCATAAACTCCTGACCTGTGCATTAGTGCTTTTCAAAGGCAGTTCTGTGCAATCAATCTACCATTTTAGGTAGAGAGCAAACCCTTCTACCTCTGCTCCTCATGAGCAGTTTATTGCCATCGATTGCAGTATTTCAATCATGTGATTCAGCCTGACCAAATTTCAGTAACAGTGACCAGATCATAGATTTTTCAGCTGCATGTGTCTTGTTTTTTGTTACCTGTGCTGTATGGATTGGTATGGAGATGCAGTTTTTTGGATTGTCTCACCTTTTTGGTGGAACCTTTCTGGATGGTTTGGAGGTGTATGCCAATACTGTGCTAGGTGCATTCATCTGTTCCTTGTGAGTACGTAAGGGTTGTAACTTTGGACCCCATCTTCCAAGTTCATCAGTGTAAAGTGCAATTCACTGCCAGCCAGTGTTCCAGCAAAGATTCGTCTTCTCTTCTAGACAGGTGGATCCCATCTCTCCTCAGTAACTTGTATTCATCAAAGAATGTCCCATCATCATAGAAGCCAATGCCCTGGTGATGATAGCCACAAAGCCAGGTGTTGGCCTGCAAGATGTGTTGACTTCTGTCCATAGCTCTATCTCTGACAGGCAAGATAAAGGAGAGGATCACTTGGACCTCTGTCCTCTTGATATGAGCTAACCTCATGCTCTTCTCACCATGTCACAAGAACTGCTGCTGCTGCTGTTGCTGCTAGCATGGAACTAAATCATAAGCCAAGAGATATTGTAGAGCTGGAAGTATTTGATTTGAACTATTTTTACAACAGTTACTTATGGGAAGCAGCAGCAATAAAACTATAATTAAACTATACAGGTTATTTTTAGCAATGGTAAGGCACACCAGAAATGTCTCAAAGTACAAAATTAATGTAATGTGATTAGGATTTTTTTAAAAACTAAAATAAACAGCCACTAAAACAAATAGTCTTAATACTTGTAAACAACTCAGAGGTCCCATAGGATAAGAGCAGCTATGCAACTGTAAATTTTTATTCTTACAACAATTCTGGCTAACATAAATATTATGCAGAATATTACTACTGAAGCTCTTTTAATACAACTGCAATACTTTAAAAAATATTTCAATTATCACACACATTTAGTCAAAGTATATCTCAGATAAAACAGCTATTAACTATCCTAAAGTATGTATATTAGAATAAATGATAAATCTTCCAATACACAATCCATGAGATAAGCCTTGCAGTTAATCATAGGACTCTCTACAGCTACAACAGGAGAACAGCCCCAGAGCTACCATTGTGCCCGTAATGGAGAAGGCATACTCAGTGCCAGCCAGTGTTACTGAAGTGAGGGAAAGATGCATTTTAGCCTTCATAACTATCCGCTCTCTTCCATCTGGAAGACCCGTAGCTCCATCAGTCATTAATTTTTATGTATTCTTCCTCAAATACCAACATTTTAAAAAGATGCCCATGGTTCTGCTTTAGACATCTGTACACTTGCATAAAGGTTTGTCTCAGACCAATATTTTAGTTTTACTTCAGCAGACCTTAAAATGCACTTAAACTGGAATCACACATGCTTTATTGACTTAAGTACAGATGCACTGATACATACACAAAGTTTCACTCATTCTCAGTTACCATTGTCTGAAACCAACATTTTGCCTCTCACCATGTGCTCAAAGCACACTTTGGCCAGAAAGAGTCAGACCACACCGACTGTACTACAGTTTGTTGGTACATGTCTGTATTTTATAAGATTAAATGTTTTGTTAGCGAAATTGTATAAGAAAACTAAACTTCACTGCAAAACAAAACCAGCAAAAACTCCCAGCATGTACAGCTAAGTTATAAGCCCATGGAAGTATGGAGTTACTGTAGAAATGTTGATGCATAGCTATCTGAAGATGACAAACTGCAATTGCTCTACCATCAAAGTCTTGAACTGGCTGCATATTTCACAGAACTGATTCTGTGATCTGGTTATAACTTGTTTCTTTACTATTTCAAAATGTTTCTGTTTATAGGAAAAGATTCTTTGTGCATTGTTGAGATTTTTTTTTCTGTATCTGGCACTTGCATATTTCCTTGAACAGCTTGATCTCTTGTCAGTGCTTGAAATCATTTCAGTGTTAATACTAGAGATTGATACCATTTCTCTTTGAGAATACACAGTGTAATTGCAGTAATAAATTTCTCCTACACCTGAGATTCCAGTGCCTTGATTACTTCTAGCATAGACACATTTCATGTCCACTTTTTTCACCTACTAAAGGATGCAAGAGATTGCATACACCTCTTTTCCTCCCCAGATCCTGCTGTTTACAACATGAGCAGCCAAGTGGAGGAAAAGTAGCCATTCTGAAACCATGACTTTGGCACATATGCAAGCAGTTAGGGACATGAGTAAAAGGGACACAAATGGGTAGAACTGAGTATGAACACCAGCACAGGTTCTGTGATCCCTATTGAGCAATCTTTGAGCCAAGCATAAGACAAGCACAGATTATTTCTCCCCAAATTTGTCAGCAAAGCGAATATAGATTTTGTGTGCAAGAATTATAATCTGCCTTTTGCTTTCCACCTCAGGAAGCACAGTTATGTACATCTGAGATTTCTGGTAGAGTTAGAATTAGCTCCTTACTGTGTGGAAACACCAGTTCTTTTGATTTGCGAAATATCTGAGATGACACGTTTAGGAGGACCTTCTTCTCACATCAATGAACACTCAAGAGTGTCCTACTAGGGCCCAGAAAGATGATTCTGAGTTACCCAGTTTGTTGAAGCACTCATTTCTGTATTTTACTTTGGCATGCAATAGAAGCGATGTGTTCTTCTTCTAAAATACTACTGCTAAATCATTCTTGGGAGCATTTTAGTTGCAAGATATTTTCAGCTCATGCCTTAAGTTAGTCATATTTCATCATTAGACATAGCTCCCAGCATGTTATTGAAGAGTATTTTCCTTTTCTGTTTGTTATAGAATTGATCCAACTCCCATTATATTTAATGGGCATCTGTCAGACTTAATTTGAATTGTTTTAAATCTGTAAAGAGCAGTCCTGTTCACTGATGTCCAGAGCTACATTATATGCAAGTAAATTTTCATTTAGATGAGCAACCACCATGCAACACGACTGCAAACCTTTACAATAAGAAAAAAATAAAATAACGGGTTTTGAAATTATGTAGTATCATCTGTGAAGTAAACTGAGGAATGATACTTCACATCAGCTAAGAGTACAACCTAAACTGTTCTTCAGAAACTCTGTGAACTGAGGAATTATTCATACATTTATCACAAAATGCCAGAAATGCTGTCTGACAGTTCAGGTCAGCTACCCTAAGCATCTTCACCAGCAAGAATCCTCGTGCTTCTGTTAGAGTGAAGTATGTAATTGCCTGGCCTTTTTATCAATGAGGAAATTCCATCCAAGATGAAAGACTTGTGGAAATAATGAAGTGATTCTCAGCTAAAACATTTCCAGTAGAGGTGGTGTATTCACTAGAAATGTCACCTGTGTAAATAGCAGAATAACCTAAGCAAATTTACTTTTCTTAGTCACCTTTTGTAGAGACCCAGTAAGTCATCCAGGCTTAATAACAGCACCAGCCTTTAAAACAGATGACTAATATGTGTTTGGCAGTGTACCAACTGCTACTATCATACAGAGCTTAGAGAATCATAGAGCAAACTTGAGGCTGATCATAGAATACCAAGGTGCCATATCTTGCAAATGAAACATGAGAACATGAAATTGACTTGAAAAATCTAGAAATCTTGGTTAAACTCTTCATATGACATGATTAGTATCACAGAAATTCTCAGGAACAATATTTTGTCTTTGGAGCATTGATGTTCCAGGAAAGACAAGTAAGGAAAGAAATAATGTATATATTCATCATACTTATGTCTAGACAATTATTAAGAGTTGAGAGGCTAATATTTTTCCTTGCGAAGAAGAAAACAAGAAGAATAGAATAATGGGAGTAATCTATACAGACCTTTATTGAAGAGCTCAATGAAGCATTTCTTAGACTATTCAAAAATAAGAATGTGGTGACAGCAGAGGGTTTTAACCAAATATTTCCTGGAGAAATATTATGACCAGCTGTAGACTGACAATTATGCTCATGAAATGTGCTAGGAAAAACACCTTTGGTTAGGAAGTTAGGAGGAGACCAACTAATGTAGATTTAGTTTTCCCTAAAAGGCAGAATTGATTGAAATACCAAAGGTGCATTGTAGTATGCGGTGAAAGTAATCACAAAATGATAAAATGAACTACCCTGAGGGAAACAAGTGTGACAGAAGAACTGAAAACTATGTAGTTTAAGGAGTCAAACTTTGATAGGGAACTCAGAAACCTCATATGATAGATCATTTGGGAAGATAATCTGAGTGATAAAAGAATGTAGCAAATCTGGCAGGTACTGAAAGAAATCATATTAATATACAATATCAAAATAGCTGATGCAAGAAGAAGGTGGAAAGCATGGTTAGAGAGCATTTTAACTACTCAGGATGTCCTTAGTGACTTGAAAAGCAAAAAAATATCATGTAATATAGTCCTATGGTTGTGGGTCATATGAAGAGTAAGATTAGAAACACTGAGTCCATAGTTGTAAGATAAAATCTAGAAATAAAACAGAACATATGAGTATCAATTATCAAGAGAAATGTAAGAACAAAAGTTCAGGTCCTAAAACTGCATAAGAAAAACATTAGGAGAAATACTGGTACAAGTCTAATTGGGGAAAAAAAAAAAAGAGCACCTAACAACTGAACTTTCTGTTCTTTCTTAGATGAAATCTAAGTTGAAACTTGATTGCAAATGTTTAACAAGAAGATGATGAGGCAGGTCTGATAAAAGAAAGAACAAGTCATTGGTGATAGCTTGCAAGTTTTTTTTCAAAATCACCTTTTTCAAAATCAGTCTTTATGGCACTGTGTGAAGAATTTGAATCATTAATGGTACTTTTACAAAATGTGATGAGTGGGAAAGCCTTAGAGGACTGAAAACAGAACAAAAAATTCATAGACTTATCTTCAAAAGTCCAAAAAAAAAGGAGGGTCAAGAGAGCTGAAAACTCATTAGTTTTGTTCCCAGAATGGTTCTGGAACATATAGTTAACTAGTTGTTACATCCAGATAATTTAAAAGTAGTTAAGAGAGATATTTAAATATTAAAGTCCTAGCTTTAATTATCAATTAAAGTACATTTAAACCTAACCAAAGAAATCTGTATATGTGAAAGGCTAGGATGTGGGCACATTGTACCCTACCATTGACCATAATGGGGCAGTGGAGCGAAGCAGACAACTGAATGCCAAGCACTGTTTGACAGAAATTTTCTCTCAGCCCTCTACAACTGGGAATACAATTATTCAGCTCTACTTAGCACTGGTGATCCTTGGTTGCGATACCACAGTCAGTTTTAGGCATCACACTTTAAGAAAAAAAAAAAAGTCTACAGTCTACAAGAGGTTATGGAAAGCATGTTAGAGGGTACATGAAGCAAAAAGTAATCAAATTGTCTTTGCTAGATGCAGGAAATGGGAAGACATAGTCTTCTAAATATCAGGGGTTGCTATGAAGAAGTAATGAAGACCATAGGAAAGAACAAGTAGAAATCAGTTCCTTTTGTACCAAAAAACTATCAGTAAGATTTAACTTTCATTTTAATGTTATGAGGCAGTGGACCAGACTACTGCATGCTGTTATAAAACTGCTTCCACAATGGTGTTCAAGAGCAGATCAGAAAAATATTGTCAGGATGTCTTCATTGTAAGATGATGTCCCAGGTGATTCTTCAATCTCCCTTCTTATCTTATAGTTTTACAATTTTACTTTCATTTTGTCTTAGCATGAGGGGAGTACACTTTGTATCTAGAATACAAGAGAGAACATCATATGTTTTTATGCACTATATTTTATGCCACTGCTAACATTTCATAAGTGGCTGTTTACTGCAGAGATAGAATATCAAAACAGAAAAGAGGAGAGTATCTTCACTAAATCATAATTACAGAATTTTACAGAATTATACAGAAATAATTGTATCATATTTTTAAAAAAAAGCATTTCATCTCTACCCTTGCTAAACATCAGCCATTTGTTGGTACACTTACTATTTAAATTGCGGTGCAATCAGATTCAGAAATGTTCTATATGGTAATTGTCTCAGCCTGTTGATATTTTTTTACTACATACTAAATTATACTTTCAAAAAGTTCTTTTAACTATTTTAGGGGTTGTGCTGTCAGAAATTCAAATAGACAATTATACAAGACAGCTGAGTAAGTAACACTGGGGCCTGAATGAAGACTGTGCAAAGACTTCTAAAATTCTGAACTGCTATGATGCAGCTGTGTGACATACATTCTCTTGTAGCTTCAATACAAGATCTTTCTGGTGCTAAGCCAAACATAAAAATCAAATTCCAACATATTTCTGTCTTTAAACAAGTGGTTTCAAAGCCCTGGTAAGCCTAGGCTCAAATCCACGGCACAGACCAATTAGATTTCTTATATCAGAGGATTATCTTCCCAATTAAAAGGAAGATAAAAAGGTCAGGGTATTTTTAGCAATCTAGTTAATTGATTAAACTGCTGGCTGGCTGCTACTCTCTTACTCAGCTCCCTCCAGTAAAGCTATCAAACTTTAATCGCAACTCATTTGTTTGGGGCATTAATATGCAACTAGTTTTACAAAGCTATTCTTTGTAACTGATTTCATGTGCTGACACTTGATGGCCACAACTCCATTCTGAGATAACATCAGATGTGTTCAAAAATCAGCTGAACAATAGATTTTCATTATATTAGCGGGGGAAAAAATGCAGGTTAGCATAATGAACTGTAAAAAAAGATAGCTCTTCATAAATGCAGCCTGAAGACAAATGGTAGGATTCCTACATAGAGAAAAAACCTAACACCTGGGTATAGAGGTATCTACACATTTAACAGCAGTCCAAGCACTCATTATAGTAAATAGAAATTTGAGGGGAAGAGCTGTGCCTGAATATAGGTGTCAGTACTCTTTCATATGCCAAAAAGTATGCTCCTGGCCTCCAGCTGCATCTTCACTATGCACATGCCATTGGACCTGTGTCATAGGTCCCACTTTGTAGTTAACTCAGTTATGCCAGGGTATTTGAACATTAACATGGTGATATTATTACTAAGGTCCAGAAAGACCTCACTGAGGACTTCCAGTACTTAAAAGGGGCTTGCAAAAATGGTGAGTGACTTTTTACATGGGTAGATAGTGATAGTTTTAAACTAAAAGAGGGTAGATTTAGATTAGAGTTTAGGAAGACATTCTTTACTCAGAGGGTAGCGAGGCACTGGAACAAGCTGCCCAGAGAAGCTGTGGATTCCCCGTTCCTGACAGTGTTCAAGGCCACACTGGATGGAGCCCTGAGCAACATCCTCTAGTGGAAAGGTGTCCCTGACCATAGCAGGTGGTTGGGAAACAGATATCTTTAAGGTCTCTTCCAACCCAAGATTTTCTATGAGTCTATGAGTCTATGACATAAAGATACTTTTGTACCCGAAAAATAAAATGTTTATCCAGACACAGGCTTTTCTTACTTTTTAATAAGATTTGATTCACCTATTTCTAATCTTTCCAACTGTTCAGAGAACTCGGGTGTTTTGAGGTTTTTTAAAAGGAATATATAGGTTTGATATCTGTTCTGTGAGCAAATTATTTGGCTTTGAAGATGTGTTATTTTTGACTTTACATCCAAAGATTTATTTGAAAACTTAGCAAAAAGCTCTTTTCTCTTTTCAAATATCATAATTACTTCTGATTTTCCTGTGGTTTTGTTTGAAAAAAGGAATTACAAATACTCATATTTGGATGAATAAATATTAACATTGTAAAGGAAAACAGTCTTTAAGAGTGCTCCTATTTTGGCTATATTTTAAAATTGCATTTTAAACATTTTACCTAAAAATACATGTACCAGGAAAAGTTGCCTAAAAGTCTGAATGCTATTTTTAAAGTTCCCATTAAAAAAATCAAAGTAAATTGATCAGCTTTACTGAAAATTCTGCACCTGATTTATTTACAAGTCTTGCAACTCAGAGGGAGAGTACTGCTAGAGTATGTTTTATAGGACATCACAAACCACTGAAATTTGATTGAGTTAAAAGAAAAAAATACAATAGTGATGTTCAATACTTTAGCTGGAAAAGTGTGTGTGGACTTAGTGGGAAGGGGGAATTGGATAATTTATGATTTCAAGTAGGAACATAATTCTATTGAAAGGTCAGCTATTTAAATAGTTTTCTGTAGGCACTATATGCATTCAAGGTCCATCCTTTAGATGTAAGATCCAATACAGAGGAAAACAATTCCTCCTGAAAGCTCCAAGTTTATTAAGGCTGTTAGAAAAGCATTGCTTAAATCAATGCCAAGTAATCTAAACCCTCTTTTCCTTTCTGCATTTGAGTTTTACCTGAAAATTATCTGTGCTACTGGTTCATTTAGTGATATGATCATGAACATGGGCAAGGATAATGACTCATTACATGATGTGTTATAGTTAGTTACTTGACTGGCACTAATGAAGAGACTAAAGACCCTTAATAAACCCAAGTTTGAATATACTATACCAACTAGAGAGGCATCAAAGCAACTTCTCTATTTTTAGACCTCTTTCTTTAACCTAAATGTTGTCAATTTATGTACTTTGTGGATCATATTTTCTTAGAAGGGAGGCAATCTTTCATCCATGTGAAGAACAGCCAGTATATGCAATAGTAAATAATAACAAATAATATATATAAAAATTACAAGAATTCAAGGGGTTCCAGCTTATTTGGCATAGCATTAATTTCAAAGAGATGTTTGACATCATATTTGCAGCTTGGATCAAATCTGCTGGCAGCTCTTTCTTGCAGAAGGAGCTGTGGGTACAGTGTGCTAGAGGTCCTGCTGTGCCTATACGCAAGATTTTCCGCCTTCAACATGAGTGGCTGAAAACCTACAAATCCTGTGCTCAAGTTCCCCTTCAGTAATCACTTGCTGAAAATCAATTACTTGCATATTGTGTTGGCTGATGGGGAATTTTCCATTGCTTCAACAAATATGAATAAGGATGATAATTAATAGCAGTGACTGATAACTCGGGGTGGAATTTTGTGAGGAGTAAAAATAGTGTTAATAATTCAAACCTATACAGGATTGTTGAAAAAAATATTTGCCTTTCTATGTCTCTGTACACATCAGTATCTCAAGAGATAGCAAATATAGACAAGAAAAATATTAAAGTATTTTGAATTAGAAGTTGATAATTGCTTCAAATGCCTGCTTCTTTTTTTTCCCTTCAAAATCTTCTTCCATCTGTTTCCTGATGTCAATTTCTATGCAGTATATATTAAAATGTTAAGCAATTTTTAAAATTTGATTTGTGAAATTTGTAAAGAGTTGTAAACACTTGTGAATCAGTTTTAGTTAATTTGCTTTTGGAAGGCAATAAAAGAAATTCCACTCTATTCTATTGCATACTGAAATAATCATGACTGGAAATACCCAAAGCAGACCCAAGGATGAAAAACTTTCTCCATCTTTCAACCCATGAGCACAACTGAAACAATCATATCTCCCTCCTCCTTTCATCAGCTTGGTTTCCAGGAAAGCATATATAAAGGACTACAGATGGAGATTATTCTGAAACTTCCTAAACATGGGGGTTTTTTTAAGTTTAACAACATTTTTTTTTGCCATTTGGCACTAAAGGGAACTTCAACCCTATGTAAATCTGAGAGATATGTGGATCCATTTAACTGCAAGGGTAGAAACCATGTGTCTGAAATGTAATTGTCCACATTATGTAAGGTTCCTTGGAAGTAAGGAAAGAAAGATTTCAACTTTTGCCATGATTTCATCTTGACTTATGTCACATGAATACGGTTCACAGTCTTTATGGAATTCACAGACATTCTAGCAAATTGACACAAGCATTTACTTGCCTCATTTGAAATTAAAAAACTTACTTTTGAGCCATTAAGCTGTCACAATCAGGGCAAATTCAAATCACAGATCTTGATTGCTGTGCTTAATACTTCTTTTCAATTGCTTCAGTTTATCTTTGCATGTCCTGCTCCATGTAATTAAATACACTTGATCACTTATGAGCTCATGCTGAGCTGTATCATCTCACTCAAAGGTAAAGCTATTGAGGATCAACACTCACAAAGAAAGCATTTGCCCCAAATTCATCTTTTTCCATTATATTCGGACCTCTGGAGAAAATGTATTTTCAAATCAAAACATAAAAATATATTTTCTTAACAAGGACTAGTAATTTATAGAAACAAGTACAATGCCCATTCTGAAAATATTTCAGTGTGATGGTTTTGTCAAAGGTCATGAAGGGATGTTTAACCTTCTTTTGTAGCTGAAAAGTTATGTTCTTATATTTTGTTCTTACCTACATTGACTTAATTCTTAGTGAGAAAGAAGGCCAAGAAGCAGTAAGTTCATAGGAGAAATCAGAGGACTTTATGAAAAATAGTTTGAAGGGGATCTGGGCTTGTTATTGTAGTGAAAAACAAAGCTCCTGATTGGGTTTTGTGTTTATTTCATTTTGGCTTTTTTGATTGCTGGGTGTTTTTTATAAGAATGCCTTTCTCTTTCTGTCATGCAGGCATTAAAAGAAGTGAGACAAGAAATGAATATGGACCAAGACCTGAAGTTTAGGGCAGTCTCTGTCAGCTAAGCCTAGTTACTTGTGGTCAGCAATGTGGCTTTTGCATTTCTGCCAGGCAACAGGACAACTTTCTCAGGAGGGGTGCAAAGGGTCAGCACTCCTCTGGAAGAAGCTTCTCCACAAAGGGAGATGTCAGCTCAGATGCAACAACTCCAGCTTTACAGGGAGGTGAGGAAACCCTTAGCTCCTAGGGCATCACCTGTCAAATCACTAGGTGGGCTGTGAAGAGCAGCTCTTATTCTCTCCTCCTCTGGTCTTGAATGAGTCTAGTGTTGTAAGTCTGCTTAGGAGTGTGCTGCCCTGGCAGAAATTTGCATAGACAATGGGCATTGTGCTTGTTTCTATAAACTGTTAGACCTTGTTAAAAAAAAAATAATTATGTCTTGATTTGAAAATACATTGACTTCTGAGGTCCAAATATAATGGAAAAAGATTAATTTGAAGCTAGTGCTTTCTTGTGAGTGTTGATCCTCAACAGTTTTATGTTGTGGTGCTTCGAGTGAGATGACACAGCTCAGCATGAGCTCATTTGTGACAGAGGTCCTGATTTCCATGTAGGATAAATGAATCATAGGACCCTCTATTTCCAGATCAGAATGCTTTTGTCATGTAATCTGTACCTTACACTGTTGGACTAGACAATGTTGCTACTCTTTGGGTTTAGGCACAGTTGGAGGCTGATCTGTGTAGTCATGCTCTCGCATATATGTTTTGATTCTGCTAAAGATCGGGTTTGGGTTGTCTGGATCATAATATAAATAGTGCTGTGCCTTCAGTTACTAACAGTAAAGTAGAGGTAGATACAATAGTTTGCTGCCTTCTGTATCTAGACTATAAACTCCTTAGCAGAGGGACTTTCTCATACTCCCAACTTGTACACTGACATTGACATTCTAACAGTGAACACAAGAAGGTCCCATAAATATTGTCTGTTTTTGGTGCCTTAGTGTTTTTTTCTTGTTCCCATATCACATTTGAATTTACGGTGGTTGTTGCTACAATATCCTTTCACAGAAAATCAGTTGTTGTTCAAAAGTATATGCCTGTTGTACCATATGATGCTCCCAAGAGTCTAGACTGCACCTACGAATTTCTGGACAGAGTGAGTTTTGCTTAAAGGATACATTTCCTTGACTTCACTAAATTAAGAACTTTCTCCTGGATAATGACTTTTCTTCATCTAGTGAAAGCAAAACTTCTAGCTAGACTCAGTATGAGCAACACCAATTCATTTTAGTGCTCCACAACTGTTTCCACTAGAGCACGGAAGGATATCCTTGCATATTTGTTTCCATTTTTGGATCTAAAGTGGCTAAGTATGGTACTCAATATTTCCTCCATGAGTCATCTTTCTTTACCATAGATCTTTTTATAGCTTGCCTGTCTTCAACACCATTGTAACAGTAATTTTCGGTAATTTCTAACAACACCTGCCCAAAATGAGACACCTGCTCTCCATATCTATTTCCATTCCTCTACATTAAGTGTTTTCTGGTATGTCTTTCCTGTACTATTTGCAAAAATTCCCACACCTTTCTTTATCAAAATATTTCAAACTTTTTAAATAAAACTTGAATATTACCCCACTATAGTTGTTGTAGTAAATATACACTTTCCTTACAGAAGACAATGTCTTTAAAAGCCCCTATCTTTCTAAGTGGTACTTTTACTTGAACAGTGTAAACATAATGAGAACTTTTTCATAATTTGTTATCTGATTAAAAATCTATTTTTAATATAGTTCTAATATTTTGCTCAAGCTTGTACTTTTACTAATGTAGGATTCAAACCTTAATTTTCATTTGTTGGTGAAAAATGAGCAGGGAAGCATTTTTGTTTGAAGTTTAAACCTCTATCTTATTACAATCTTATTACTGAGGTGGACTGATGATATAATATTAATAGGCATTTTGGTTTTCTTTGTCTTAATTTGGTTTTCCTTCAGATGCATTTCTTCATTGTTATAATTGAAAAAACTTCTTTTTTGGTAGCCACCCAATGCTCCTCACTATTGTTTGGTGCCAATAAATACATGGTTCTAGATTGGAATACTTTGATCAAATGCTAGAATTATCAGAATAATGTAATTTACACTTAGACTTCCAAAGAAACCCATAAATCTTTCAGCACCTCTAAGGCATATCTGAGAATTTAAACTTTAGCTCACACTTGTACTGTTCCCTATTTAAATTAAGACAATTTATTTTTCAGATCTCTGAAAAGTATTTTTTTGTCAAATTTGTGGATCAAAAATTGAAGTTCCAGTCATTTAATTTGAAACCCCACAATCTCCTCTTTCAATTCTCTTTTTTTGTTTGTTTCCTGTTAGAGGAAGTAGATAAAATGAAAATGTATGTCCAATTTCCTTTGGATAAAACTGACTATAAAATCAAAGCCACAAATATGTGTCTGGTGCAAAGCCACAGATTTGTTTTAACTGTAGACTAATGTCACTGGAGTTGACTTGAGGGATTCTAATTCAGACTGCAGTATAATGTGAGCCTGCACTGATTTTTGCAGAAAGCTAAATAGAGATTGATTGAAATCAGGGAATTTGCGCAAGCATTGAAACCACTACAGGTTTCAGAGTATTTCACACATGGGCTAGGATCATATCAGTGAAAACTTAGAGTTCTAATTTTGCATTCCTAGTAAATCTGAATTAAATATACAGTAATGTAATACTCTGTGATGTGAAATCAAAGCTAATCAACATTTTACAAATGCCTTATCTGACTTGAGTCCCATAAATCCAATCATCTGCACAACAGACTGAAAATGACCAGCATTTCTGCAGAAGAATTAGCTAGATATTATCCAAGAATGAATTTCATTCAACTCACAATCAGCTGATATTTTAGTCACTATCTAAAGATTTTGTTTATATAATCTGGGAGTTGAACCAAAACTCATGGTTTGGGTTTATTTTGTCTTCAGTCTCCTATTGAAAGAAGTATTTTTCCAGCTTAGTCAAACTGCATTCTGCTGATAAGGAGGAATATGAATGACTTGCAATATTTTCTCTCAATAGAATCTTGTATGAAGGGAGGAAATGATACATTTTGTTGAGATGTTAACAAGAAGATAAAAATAAAATCTATAAAAATCTATATGTGTAAAACCTGACTATCTGCAATATTATACATGGAACCTTGTAAACAAGGATATCCAGGCATCCTGTGAAACCATTTCAAGTCTGTAACCTAAGTTTTTGAAAGAGATGAGATTTTGAAAATTTTTTTTCATTAAACCAAGTACCACAGGGAGAAAATATTTAAACCAATCTATATGGATTTTTTCCAGGCATATGTATACATGTTAATCTGCAAATAGCAAGACAACTAAAAGGCATATTTTTAATTAAAAAACTCCATTTTTTTTGGCTCTTCTGTTCTCCCCAGTACTCTGTAGAATGATAAGGATCATTATATCATTAAAGAGAAAAAAAAGATAAAGGAATGATTAAATAAAGTGTGAAAAAAGAGAAAAAATTATGTTTGAATCAAAGAAGGGAATAATATGCATGTAGCTGGTGTAGAAAAATAATGAAATGGTGGCTGAAAGATGGATATTTAGAGATAAAATGACACTATTAGAAGAGGAATGTTCCATGTACATATTGTAAGCATATTAGAACCAAAGTAATGCTATCTCTGTGCTAAAATACATTTTCTTGAGTGCCAACATATTTTTCTTAGTAAGATCAACAGTATAGACATTGATATAACTTTCCAAACTTAAAAAACATTTTACATATCTGTGCTAAAAAAGTAGCTTATTAGCAAGTTTTAGACTAAAAATACCCACCCTTTTGTATTATGAATCCACCACCAGAAAAAATGGTCTAAATTCTGACCTTTTTTTATCCAGTTGTAATTTCCAGACTGGTACAAATTAAGAGAAATAAGCAAAGAAAAAAATCCCTTAAATTTATTGAAAATATGAAAAGTAATACAGATTAAAATCTCATTGTAAATATGAAACTTTAAAAATGCCACAATGAAAGATGTTAGAAACATGGATAAAGATATTGAAATAAATATGATTCTACCTTCACAATCTTATGGCTTAAAATTCATCATTCAACAATTCTCACAGTATAATTTTTACATGCTAAATCCCAGCTCTGAGTGCCCCAAAGTTTTTCTTTCAATCACTGTGAATTGTGATCACAATGACTTCCTCAGCCTTTCTGCTTCAGGTACTAAAGATATTTGAGTTAACAGTGCTGAATTACACATACAAGCATTTAGATAAAATAATTCCTTCTAAGCCTTTCCCACTCTCTTCACGTGCTCCATATCTCCAGGATTATATCTCCATATGCACTTTTTAATCTCACCATTTTCTGTAATTAAATGGTCACTTCTTTATGTTGATTTAGGAGTTACTTAATTCCCAGCTGAAGAATGGAAAAAATAGACACTGAATTCTTAAAAGTGCTGAGCTATCCATCTCAAATTATCTGCCACAGGCTTTGTTTTTATCACATTACCCTCAACCTATAAAACATACCTAATGCTCTTTGCATATATCCCATATCTAACCAGTAAAATAAATGCTGCTGCTGACTGGAACCCAAAGAGCTCATCTTCTCTCTAGGCTCTTTATGTGCTCATTTGTTGTGTTGCTCTTTATTTTAACTGCATCATAGAAGAATTGTGGACATTGCACTGGCCTCATTCAGCTAAACAATTACACGTCTAACATGTAGGCTCTCACCTCTGCTTGTATACCTTAGCTCCTACAATGAAAGATGATGTGATTCATGGCAAGGTCATGTCCTCTGCGCTGTCTGGAGGTCTCAGTTCTGCACAGTTCTGCCAGAGACCACCAGTATCACCCTGAGAATTATGATTGTGTAAGTACTAAGGCAAGTAATGATGCCAGTAATCAAACTGTTCGATCTCACATCACTGCACTGGTTAAAGGGTGCACTGCCCTACCATTTCCTCTATGTTGCATCATGTGGACAGGGCAAAAAAAAATCTCGCTGATTAATCCTTTCTCTAACACTTAAAGTGCTTAATATAACAGAATATAACATGGGGGCAGATAAAAAGCAACTTAAACAACCAAAACAAAATGAAAAAATCCACAACAAAACAAACACAAATGGCCTTTAAAATCTAAATAAAAACCCCCAATAATCATTACAATTAATCTGACAAACCAAACACAGAGCCCTGACTACTGTAGGGATTGCTACTTATTGTCCTGGTCCAATAAGACTCGAGAGAGTTCAATTGATTCCCTCAGTGTGAATTAAGACACAAACGAGGTCAAAATACCATTAGGGAGTGAGACCTTATTATTGGTTACTCAGTGGGGAGAGAGAAGGGGCAATAGGAAAGTTAGAAACAGAAAATGGGAGAAGCAAGCAAGATTTGGGATGGTGCAGCAGAGATAGTCACCATCATAGGTCCAGCAGCATCCCGAAGATCCATAGCTGTCTTTTCTCCGGTGGTGAGTGTGTGCCATGCTCTGGATGCTGGTTATAGGGCTCTGCCAGGCACTGATTGGTCAATTTCTCTGGAGTTGACCATTTCCCAGCCCACATCAGTCATGGACAGTGGTGGACAATGGTGCCTCGATTGGAGACACTCTGTGAATCAACAAGCCTTGAGACATATAGTCCAGGGGTCGCTGTCTTCAGTCTCCTTCCCCAGGTCATCAAGGTCAAGCACTGCGAAACAAACATTTCTTAAAGATCCCTTATACTCATGCTTCTATTTGCCCTAGGGTTTTAAAAACTTAATGGAAAAATTTTGTTCATATATGATATTAGTAGAAATCCAAAAATGTGGCTATTAAGTTCCCAATGCTTATCAACAATTTATTCACAAGAAAACACCCAACATGCATTCTAGTTCGTCTGATTTGGAGACTATATTTGTAATTTAAAAGAAGATGCACAGCCTTCAGTAGTAAGTAATGAGGACAGTACTATAGTAAGTGCATTGTATCATGGTTGCTTCTTTGTTCAAAAATGTGATTATTTTTAATATTGGGAAAGGATGCTTTTTTTTTAACAATATTCGGATGTCATTAGTATTCGCTTTTGCTCTATTGTACTGTCTTTTCAGAAGACTTGTTTTACTAAATATACATTTTTATATTCTTTTTAATACAGAAAACTGGCAAGTAAACTCTTAGTGGGGATGAATGTCAGTAACACTGATACTAGGATTGCTAGCCATCATATAGAACTTTAAATTTGCATCCTTGCAGTGCTTGACACAGTCTTTAGTCAGGCAAACTCTTTTTGATGTGCAAGATTTTCCAGAGGATACTCAAGTAAGAACTTACAAAAGCAGGGAACCATATGCAGTTATGATTTCTAATAGTTTAAGTTTCAATAGGCTCTCATAAATAGACAGAGTTATTTTCATTACCTTCAACAGGACTTTGGGCAGACCTGTATGGTTGCATATTTGCCTAATCTTGATATCCATTTTGATAATCCCACATAGTTGGGAAGCATCAATTTTCACACCTACACAAACAGAAGAACACCTGGAGTACTTTGATGAATTTGGCCAACACATGAGTTAATTTACAACACACCTTCATTCATGGTGACAGGATGCATGAGTTAAAATGAGTTATGCCTCAGAACCTTTCACTTCCTTGTGCTCATGCAGTTCATGAATAGCCCACCAGTAAGTCAAGTCTCAGTGAAAACAAGGTGAAAAAATCACAAATCATGTAGCTCATCTCTGCTAATTCTGGGTTCTCAAAGTATATTTACAACCAGGATTTCCCATATGCTTTCCAAAGTTCTAGCTGACAGAATTTTCTCTTCCTTTGGAAATATGTGTTTGTTCTGACTAAAAAGTGTACATGTAATATGATCTTTTATATAATTGGCAATGAATTAGTACTTATCTGATATTCTTTTTTTCACAGCTTTCCATAAGTGGAACAAAATCTCATCTCAAACCCTGACAGTGTGAATTACTTTCCTAACTTCCAAGTATTTTTCCTTGAAAGTTCTATAAAATTATCATAACCAAAGAAATTATAAATGAAGAGGAAACCAATATATATCAAAATTGAGAAATAAATGATTGAAATATTGAAGCACAACTGGATAGGAAAATGACACTAGTTAGGGCATGCTCAGATCACTCCTTGTTTATCTCCACAATTAATCTTCTTGACCCATTTTGGACCAGAATAATGTTTTTATCTCTCCAACTGCATTGTCTGAGCAGTTTCTTTGTTTTGGTTATGATTCCCTCAGAACATGGAGCAGAGGTCGTCATTTAACATCAAGTGCATTCTTCCAGTGGGACCAATTTCTAGATACTGAAAGGTTTGGGTGGTGATGGGGTGCTCTCGCTTTTTTTTATTGCCAAGTAGATAATAGCAACTTTCTGCTCTGAGTCAGGCAGTCAAACTTTTGCTAACTTTACAGCTGATTCTACATTTTGTGCTGTCACAGAATGTAAGAGGAAGGGAGGATAGATCCTGTTTTCTTTATTATTGTTATGATGATGTAGGTGTTTAGTAGCAGTAATAGCAGCTTCCTGCTGTTGAAAATTTATTCATAGCCAAGAGAAAAAAGACAGTGTTTGCTCTAGATGCACAGCAAAGCAAAATTAAAGATCAAATACATTACCCAAGTGCCAGGTTTTCTTTTCCATGGTTTGAGAGGCTTTATATTTTTTAAATTTCCCGTGTTAGTCACAAACACTTAAGATGACACCATGGGCCCAATATATTCCTGTGTATGTCACATGAGAAATACTAGTGCTTGGAGAAAAAACTTGGTTGCACTGGAGTTGCTTTATAGCCTTGCAGTCACCACAAAAATTATGTGCACATTTAAAAGTATTACTTTAGAAAACCTTCCAAACAATTTTGAAGGTTTTCACAGAATCATGGAATGGTTGAGGTTGGATGGGACCTCTGGAGATCATCTAGTCCAACGTGCCTGATGAAGCAGGTTCACCTAGGGTTGTGTGGAGGTGGGTTTTCAATAACTCCAGGGAAGGAGAGTCTACAACCACTCTGGGTAGCCTCTTCCAGTACTCTGTTGCGTTCAAAATAAAGTAGATTTTCCTCATATTCAGATAGAACTTACTGTGTTTTACTTTGTGTCCACTGCCCCTTGTCCTGTTGCTGGGCACCACTGAAAAGAGTTGGGCCCCATCCCGACACTGAATACAAGTCATCGCTGTATACAACCTTATCATTGTATACAACTTCCTCATGAGGGGAAGTGAAGGGGCAAGCACTGATCTCTTCTCTCTACCAACCAGTTACAGGACTCAAGGGAATGGTCTGAAGTTGTGTCAGAAGAGGTTCAGGCTAGACGTTCGAAAAAGGTTATTCACCCAGAGGGTGGCTGGGCACTCAAACAGACTTCCCAGGGAAGTGGTCAGAAGCCTACCAGATTTCAAGAAGCATTTTGAAAATGCACTCAGGCACATGGTGTGATCCTTGGGGATGTCTGGTGCAGGGCCAAGAGCTGGACTTGATCCTCACAGGTCCCTTCCAACTCCGAATAGTCTGTGATTCTGTGACCTACTCCTGAAGATTCTTGCATGCATCGATGAGATTCAGTCATCAATTCTTGAGGCTGAACAGGCCTAGCTATGTTGGTTCTTTCCTCATGAGAGAGATGCCCTAATCATATCTGTAATATCCACTGGACCCTCTCCAGCAGTTCCTTGTGTTTCTTGAACTGGGGAGCTTTCTCCCACGTATTTTGCAATGAGTGTCTATACTTGCAGTATGCTGGAACACCTCAGAGCAAAATGGTATCTGGACACTTAGCTATGTTTTAAACATCGAGGGATTTCTCTTTCTCTGTTCTTAAATTATTGCCATTTTTATTCCTAGATTTCAGTAACATACATGAATGTATTTGCCATCAATTTTTGTTTGAGAATATGACAAAAATGTAGCTAGAAAAATAATTTTGTTGGAAATTAATGCTAAAAATGCTATTAGCCTGGGCAGAATGTTCAGATTTCTTTTTCTTCTTTCTACCCTTTATTACATATTACAAGAGTGCATAATTTCAAATTTAACAAGACCTCAAACACTATTCCTGCTCACATGGCTGCGTAGGCTAGCAGCATCCTGAGCTGCACTGGGTGGAAGAAGGTGACCTTTTACCTTTGCTGAGTGTGGGCCCAAGGGCAGAGATCCACAGCAGCCTCCCATCTGCTGGGCTGCCAGATTCAGCCCAATCTCCCCGTCGCTTTTCAGACACTATTTCATGATAAATTTCTTGGAGTTTGATGCATTAATTGTTATTTTGGTCACTACTTGGACCATGCATTCAGCCTGAGAATGTTTAATGTTACCAACAACAAATAGAACTCTTAAGAAATAATTTCTGACAGAAATGCAAAGATATTCTGAAACAGGTGTTCTGCCCTCATCCTCCAGTGCTTCCTCTCAAATCCACATCTTATTCACATACTTTCCAGAAGTCTGTACATAATAAAGGCTCAAAGTGCTGTTATAATTCCTGTTGGAAATCAGAGCCTCTACAATATGTAATTATTCTGAACTGAAATTATGCAGGAGGTTTGTCCCTTTTTCAATAACTTTTTGGAATGCTTTACACCATAAATAAAAATTCAATTTGCCCTTTCATCTTACTCTCAGTAGGATTAAATAATGCTATAAAAGATAAATCAAATTCGAACTTCTTAAGCTTCTTTCTTTGCTTTAGATTTATTTGCAATTTCCAAAATACATCATATTTGAACTCAAGCCTCTTTGCCCCTTAGCCACAATCATTTTGTCCTTCAACATTGTCTCTAGCTAAGTAACAGTGGGGGAGCAAAATAGTTCATTTATAGCTTTGTTACTGCAACTTTTATCTAAGTTCTTCACAGGACCATGATGCAACCTAAAATGCACCCTAAAAACCTTTGCACCCTGATGAACCTAAAATCTTATCTCTTTTCTTATTAGGAAAACTCAGACTTCTGTTCAATTAGATTTGTCTAATCTTGAATTTTGAGGGGTAAAGATCAACTCAGTAGCAGTAGGAAGAAAAATAATGAGAAGAAGCATTCAAAACCTGAGAAAGGAAAGGGGAAATTCTAAGGACTATGAGGACAGTTGAAAGACTCCATGTCTTCAGCAGAGGCTGAAGTAACCCTGGGTTACTGTTCAGAAAATATCCAGACGATTTCCTCTGCCTTTCTTCTCTATGGCTATCAGGTCATCCTCAAATAGATTCACTCCTCTATTTTTATTTCATTCATTATTCCTCTTCATCTCTCTCTGTGGTGACTAAGGGACAGGTCTGGTGTCAGTGGAAGCAATTTGAAATGAACAAATGTGCTAACTGACCCCTTCACAGCCACATCACAAGAAAACATTTAGTGCTGCTATTTATGGTCTACACAAAGGATTCAAGCTCTTAAATAACTTCAAAACAAAACTATCATTTGGAGCCTACTGCCATAGCTTTTCCTGCACAACTATTCTCTAGGCTAGAAAGTTGTTTTCTAGTAACGCTGAAGTGGATTTTAGTTTTCAGTAATTGCCAATCATAAACAACAGTAAGATTTGCAGGTAGGATTAACAAGAAGTAACTTTGAGTGCAATATATTGTCTCAAAAATTGTGTGGAAAACCAAACTAATTCAAATATATACCATCTATATTTTGATAGTCAAATTTAGTCTATGAAATGTAATCTAATGAGACTTTTATGAGATGCAATACAATAAACTATTATAATCAATATTTAGAAAAAAATGGGCTTTTTTTTTCAATAATTCCACTAAGTTCACCAATCATCTGGACTCACCTATGGATAGAAGTAAAAATTTGTAAAAGCTCTAAATGCAATGCAGATTTTTTCATCTATTGTCCTTAGGGCACACATTCAGTGTACTCTTCCTGTATTGTCTAGTTTAATACTTGGGTAAAACATCATCTATTTTTAGTGAATTTCTCAAATTATTTGTTCAGGTTGCCAATATTTGTACATTTTCCAAATTATTTCATTACGTCTTTTTCTCTTCCCAGTATTCCACAAGGTTCTTTCTACTCCTCTCTTTTCTATACATCTCCTGCAATGGATTTTAAAGTGTATACGTTAGCTCAGATACATAACCTTCATATTAGAGAGTTCTTGCAAGAAAGGCTCAGATGCAAACTGAACCTTGCTCTACCTGATGGATAGGCAGAAAATTCTTGACCTTTTGATGTGAATTGCAACCAGATTGCATTGCTACTGAGGAATCACACACAGGTAAGACAAACTCAGAGACACATATCTCAAGAAAAATCTAGGTATTTGACAGGAGACCCAAACATAATAGACATGTGGAATAAAAAAATCAGTGAGACCTCATTTTGTCTTAACAACTGAATGGCAGCTTTCTAAGCAACTGAAGGATGGCCAAAATAAAGTGTTAAAGCATGAACATTAGCAGAAACCACAGCAGAGAACCTGAGAGATGACCCAAAGACAGGAAGACAGAAAAGGTACGTAATCCCCCATGTCAAAGTTATATCAGAACCAGGAGATTCTAGCAGACTGAAAATCACACTACATTTAATCTATATTCAATGAAGAGACACACATCACCAGAAAGGGATTTCAACTATCCTATTTAGGCAATGATAATATATCTTATGATGGGCCAAGTCTCTCCAGATTTGTTTACATCTCTCATCTGGTATAAGAGCCACCCCTACTATTTCAGCTTAAAATCTCATATGAGTAGCCTAATAACTATCGGTGCGGCGACATTCAGAAGAGCTGATCAGGTTCACATATATCACAGTTTATTGAATGCAACATACACAGTTCTTTTGGATTGCCTATGACAAATGCAGTAACTTCAGAATAGCTCTATATAGCTGTTATGTCCTTCTATGACAAGGTAACCCACCTAGCTGATCAAGGGAAGCCAGCTGATGTAATATTTTAGATTTCAGTAATGCTTTCTATACAGTCTCTCACGGTATCCTTCTGAACAAAATGTCCAGCATGGAGCTGGATAAACACAGCATGAGATGGGTGAGCAACTGGCTCACGGGTCTAGTGCAAAGGGTTATAGTGAATAGGATGACATCAGGCTGGCAACTGGTCACTAGTGGGGTTCTGTAGGGTTCCATCATAGGCCCAGTGCTCTTCAACATCTTCATAAATGACTTGGATACAGGACTTGAAAGGCTATTTAACAAGTTTGCAGATGACACAAAAATGGGAGTAGTTGTTGACTCCCTTGAAGGGAGGCCTTGCAGAGAGACCTTAATAAATTAGAGGACTGAATAAAGTTTAATAACAAGAGCAAGTGCCAGATTCTGCACTTGAGATGGGGCAACTCTGGATGTACATGCAGACTGGGGAATGAAATGATGGAAAGCAGTGCTGCAGAAAGGGACCTGAGGGTCCTCATCAGTGGAATGCTGGATATGAGCCAAGTGTGCTCTGGAAGTCAGGAGAGCCAACTGTGTCCTAGCAACAGTGACAAGCCCCTAGGGAATGGTCTGAAGTTGTGTCAGGGGAGGTTCAGGTTAGATATTAGAAAAAGGTTCTTCACCCACAGGGTGGCTGGGCACTGGAAGAAATTCCCCAGAGAAGTTGTCACAGCACCAAGCTTGACAGAGTTCAAGAGGAGTTTGGATAACGGTCTCAGGCACATGGTGTGATTCTTGGGATGTTCTGTACAGGGCCAAGAGTTGGACTTGATGATCCTCATGGGTCCCTTCCAACTCTGTATATTCTGTGATTCTGTGTTATGACTAATAATGTGATCGCAGTCAGAATTTTAATTGCCCTGTCAAATAATCAGTATAGCCAATGACCCAAGACTTACTAAAAGGTGTCCCTTTCAGGGAGGGCAAATTTTGTGTTGAATTCTCATTCTTCAGTTACATACAAAATTGGGGTACATTTTATACCTTATTAACCACTATTGTGCAAACTATTGTGGGTGGGAGTGTGGTCAAACCTTGTGTTCTTTGCTGTTGCATTGTACAGAATATTTCCTGGTAGGAGGTGTACTTGGTTTGTACAAAACATTTCTGGGTATGAAGTAAAAGAACAAGACCATGTGGCTTTGATCTCACTCCACATTTCCCTATTATTCCATGGCACCACAAACCACAAGACCTCTATCCAGTTTTTGTGTTTGTACTGCAGGCCATATCACATATTGAACTTCGCATTTTCTTCACTGTTTCATGTTCCACACAGCTTGTTTTTACTTTTTCTCCTGTCTCTGGAATGGCTTTGTCCACCTCTGGGTTTGTTCTCTCCACTGGGATCATTTGGCCCCTTCTGAAAACTGATTAATTCACTTGACACGTCACATATCTTTGTAAGTCATCTATCATAAGTATATCTGCATTATTGACGAATTGCTTCACTATTGACCAATTTGTAGTAATCTGTAAGAGTATATACCTACTTGGTTGTTGATGTTACTGGTTGTTGCTATACAGTTGGTTGCTGCTATTGCTATCTGCTGGCATACTGTTTGATTGATACTATATTATTGACTGAGAATAGTAATTTTTAATAGCTTATGACCAATAAGCCAAATCTATTCATACAGATTAAATAAACTATATTCTATAAGGTACAATAGATCATATACATTTTCTTTATTGATCATCAATATACTTACTAGTAGTGACTTTGTGGTATGTTTCCAGAGGCCTCTTATAAAGGAGGCAACTCCTCTACTGGGATACATCAGTGTGCAATCTAACTCCCCGCCCCCAAAAGTTATATGTACTCACATTTACTAATCACTGCTCTTTTATTAAATTTTTTTAATAATGCTCTCCTGTGGTGTGTTTTCTTTCTTTCCTAGTAAAAAAACGCAGCAACAAAAAGAGGGAATTATTATCCCAATCATGTAAAATGCAACTGCATCATGAAACAGTGAAGAGGGACCATATCCAGCTGTGCTTTAAATGTTACACAAATTTTGCATATGCATAGTTTGGAGACCCACCTACTGAGTTAATACAAACAAAAAAAAATCATATAGTGCAGAACTCCTTAAGAGGAAACTATGAGAATAGATTATAGAGCATAAACCCAGGAAAGAACAACAGGATGCAAAACTATTTATTTGAAAAGCACATTAGAATAGCATCATAAAAAATTGTAATTAACTGAATGCATTGATTTAATTAAATCATATAAGAATCGGTCCAACTCCCTCTCCCTGATGTTTTAGTAAAGTACCAATGTGAAACTCATGGAAGACAAAGACAGTTGTCATGCTGATTTTGCCCCATTTTTTATTCTGAAATTGGAATATGACAAAGTAGAGCTGAGATTATCTAACTATCACACAAATAACACAGCAGTGTTACATTAATGCATATTAACATGACTAGATGATCAAACCTTGTCCAATTCTATGTATCCATTTTTTACTTGAACCAAGGTTGACTTTTTTTCACATTAAAAGAATTGCTGACACCTATTCTTGTTTTTTGACCAACCACTCTGTAGCAAGTGACCTGTTTGCTAAATGGAGTAAAAACTACTTTGCCCTTCAAACGACCATGAGCATTTGCAAGGAATGTTTTAAGCAATAATTTGCATGACTTTTTCTTCTATTATCATTATTTTTCCTCTCATTTGCCATTCTTCTTCTTTCTTTATAGTAATTTATTACATTGTTTTCTTGTATTTCTTTCCCATAGCATTAGAGATGCAAGCTTAGAGAATGATGTTATCACACAGTGAGAAAATGGCCATTTCTTCTGAAACCCCTCAAATATCCAAGGTAGTCGTCAACTTACTTCACAGTGGAAAGTTCAAAGAAGCAGAAAGATCAGTGATGAAATTGACAATTCCTAAAGATATGGGCTTATGGGATACAGTAGAAGGGATGCTGCAAGATTCTGATATTTGTCATGCGTCTTTTGCTTCCCAGAGATAATTTTCCTAACATTTAATTTGAGCTATTGCTTTTTACTCCTAGGCATTATCAGTTTTCAAAATTAGCCTTCATTGCATGTGCAGGGATGCCACTGATCTACCTAGAAAACAGAAAGATGAATTCCTGGAATCTTCCTTTTATAGTAAGACTGTAAAGGTAGAATTTACATTTACATATAAAATATAATTTACAGATTTGGGTTCAATTCTGCAATCCATATGCATTGGAAAAAGCAACAGCTGGAATGCAAACCTTCCATGAGAAGGAACTGCGCTAAGGATTCATGTCTCCTGGTTTTAGCATTCAAAAAAAAAAAAAAGGAGCATCTATTATAAACTGGTCACCAAGGCTACCATTATAAAACCACTGGAAAAGAAGAGGATTTGTCAAAAGTTCATTTTTGGCTCTTTAATACCTCTGAAGCCAATGGAAAAGCAGAAGATCCTCCACATCTTAACTTTGATGCTCTGAATCATTTTCTAGAGGACCCTCTAGCTCTTCATTGAGTATTGTGAGATCTGCTCGGTTATTAGTCTCATTACAGAATATTCCCTGGGGCATAACTATAGATCACACTGTCATTTCTCTTACCTTAGTGCTCTGTTTTAAGACAGAATTAATTATCTGCTAGGGTGCCTTTCACTCTTCTGTGAGCCTAAAAGGGTCTGAGGC
>NW_008654180.1:0-35410 GCF_000695815.1 Acanthisitta chloris | reverse complement strand
CTAAACTTGGAAAGACCAGTCCAACTCCACACATAAAATATAAATGGGCTAAAGTGAATCTGAACTTGAACTTCATTTAAGTTGATAATTCAATTTCACCAGCATATCTAATCCATGATTTTAAATCAGAAGGTCTCTGTATTAACTCTTCATTGCAATAGCCTTCATAATTCAGAAGAATTTTTGCAGTCAATATTTTAATAGTTATCTCAGCTTTCTCTTAAAAAATTGTCAAACTACAAGGGAAAAATGAACTATAAAAGCTGTTTATTAATTCTAAACACCTGAAACTATTTAAATAATAGTTTTTGAAGTACATAAGAAAAAAGCACACAGCAGTAAAACATGCTCACTCCACTGTAACAACATTGGAGTAGTTGAGTATGTGAAACACATACTTCTCTGTACATTTTGTAGCTCTGATATTTTCTCTCTTATAAGTGAATCTCCAAACAAATTGAATTCAAAAGGCAACATCTTAGTCAGTTTTAATGTAGATTTTACAAGTTACACTATATAAAGGACTTGAAGTAGCAGAAATTGCAAAAAGCATGGCTTTCATGCACATTTAAAGACAATTTTCATCTCAGTTATTTTCAAAGGGAACATACCTGTTCTCAAGTCTCATTCAGAGTTTCTGAGTGTATAAAATTCCATAATTTGGCTTCTTTAATTGTAGGAAGCAAGTTATTAGAACAGATGGTGCAAGTGTTTGCAAGTGAGACTGAAATTTACTTTATATATTAATCCATACAACTAATTTCTTTCTTATTGAGTTAAAGGAACTCTAAGGGTGGTACCCTAAAACTGATGTCAATGTGATGAATTTTGTCTTTAGTACCTCCTGGTTCATTAAACACCTCATTCATTAAGACTATTACATATTTTATGCCATTTTGATCACCTGGCTTTGCAGATTCCTGTTAAGGCCAGATACATGTAAACTGCCATTCTTTTAATTTAGACAGCATGAAATGCTTAGTCTTAACATAGACTTGGAGAGGAAACCACCACAGTAGTTTAATTCGTGTGCATCATCCTTTCTTAAAATTTTTTTTAAATTTATTTTTACACTGAGCATATATTTGTTCACGTTATTAGTACTAAAATGCATAAGTGTGTTAGAATGAAATGGTAGTATACATTTAAACAGAAAAGACAGAGTGTGAGCAATACCTCTCTTGCATCTATCAAGAAGGAAAGTATTCTGCAATGAAGGAGTCTATCAAGTGGTGCACCTGTATCAGAAGCTATTTGCGGCCTGCAATTATGAATATCTCAAACTAGATTTGATTTGATTAGATTAGATGATAACTTTAATGAGTAGAAAGAAACCATATCATATTTCAAAATTAAAAAAATAAATAAAAATTGTTTAAACCTACTCTTGACTTAAGAGTATAGATTGCCAGAAAATATTATTGCATAGATTGTTTTCTTTGGCTGCTTAAATATGAGTAAGTACCTTTCAAATGGTAGGATAGTGGAGTTTTTTGTTTTTTCCAGAGATTAAAAAAAGAGAAAGAAGTAGTTAAGGATTTTTTTTCTTTTTTTATAAAGAGAAGATTAAAGGACTACTCAGATAGAATCTTCACTCATTCTCTATCTT
This sequence comes from Acanthisitta chloris, assembly GCF_000695815.1. NCBI lineage: Eukaryota > Metazoa > Chordata > Aves > Passeriformes > Acanthisittidae > Acanthisitta > Acanthisitta chloris. The sequence goes on along the minus strand of NW_008654180.1, from coordinate 33,801 downwards.
TTCTTCTTTTTTTGCCAGAAGGAAAAAATAAGATCATGTCATCTAGACTTTAAACGTAGAACAATCCTTTAAATCCTCATTATTCTCTAGATTACAGAGATTACAAGTCCATACAGTATTTTCTGAAAACAGACACAGAGAAAGGACAAGCAAGTATCTAAATGAAGGACTGAGAATTATTTCTTTCAAACACTGAAAGAAAAAAAGAGAAGAGACACATAGCATTAGCTGTCTTTCTGCCATTCTGTCCTCAAAGCAATATGAATTAGAGCAAATGGCCTAAAAGGATTGTAAGTAGAATTATTAATACAAAGTATGCTAATCTGTAGAGTATAGATTCAGAAGGATTTCCAAAGGTGTCATGTACTGAAAGGATCTAAACCAAAGAACATAGGGAGGTTGAAATCCTACTTAGAAAAACAGATGAACAAGCTCTGCATTCCAAACACTTGCTTTTAAATTCTAGATTTTCCAATTTTCCTTCAGCAATTTATGATCATTTGAGGACAGCTTCTGCTTTTGTTTCATACACAGCAGAAATTAGAATTCACTTACTACACAGCAACACACCACTATTGTTGTAGGTGATCATTTGTTTCTTTTTCAAGGCTATTTCCATGTTTTGCTTTGAAAACTAATTCAACAGTCAATTCTAGCAAGTTTTCCCTTTGACCAACATGTTTCAGCATTTACTGAAGTACCTAGCATTTGTAGTGCACAAAATAAAATGTACAGAGCAGCTGATAGCACTAAACTGAACAGAGTTCTTGTTTTCTTACACTCAAACTACACATAGAAGAAAATAATTTGAAAGCAGTAAAGAAATGGCTGTGTATTTTCAAACTAATGTGTACTTTCTAACATTGTCATCAGGAATGCAAGGTCATCCTGCTAAAAATGAATTGTTTCTGGAATATCTGGTAACTTTCTAAGGAAATTAACTGAAATGGTACCAAAGTGCAGGGAATAGCTAGAGTTTAAAAAAATAAAATTCTCTGACCAACAAAGAACTACCGAAGAGCAGTGTTATTTGCTACAGTTCTCAAACACCAAGTTCTTATTCTGGAACAACTGAAAGTTAGAGCCCCAAAATGAGAGAAGATATTTTGAGGAAAAACTAGTAGTAGAGTCTTCGTGTCTGATTTATTAATAAAACTAAGTATATTTGGTTGCTCTGACTACGTGAGTCCCTATATAATTTAACTGGGCAATTTCTAAACAAATCAAGAGGTAAAAACCTTAGAGACAAAAGTTTTGACACATTTTGTAGAAATCTAAAGGTAAGTAGAGGATAGAGACAAAAATAAGGAAAAGCAGGTATGAATTTGGCCCACTGAATAAATCCAAGAAGAAAATCAACACATATATGCCTCTGAGGTACCAATAATACATCCTGAGACAGGAACACTAAAAAACAAGGCACAGCTAGCCCACTATTGCAGCAATGGACTTATTAAGGAGACCTAAACACAATCTGTAGGAAACCAGCTGTCACTCACTCTGCAGCTCATGGGACTACCTTGTCTTCAAATCATTTTTCTCCTTGAAATTGTAAAAAAAAGGCAATCGTTCTACTAGATTAACTAGTGCTTTTTCTGAAAAGACTTTTAGTGTTTATGATTCTATGTCTGTTACAATTCATGACTGCTTTATATATTTAGAAAATCATGACACGGCTTAAAATTAGTGATTTATTTAAATTTTAGAAATGCCATGTATATGATAGGTGAAATATGACATCAGTTTCTATTACTCTCTGTTAAGCAATGTGATGGAGGTATCAGAAACCTAAAAGCTTTTTTTCCTCTGTCATTTATATATTATTCTTAGCACTGATGTGGTAGGAGGTTTGATATCTATACTTTCCTGTTTTAGTATTGGGAAACTTTTAGGTTAGAACGCAAAAGTTATACTCCAATAAATTTTGCTAGATTACATGACTGGTTCTAGTATTGGCACACTATATTTCATTTTGTTTGATTGATGCTTTTTGGGTATAAAATGTTTTCATTGGAGTATAGAAGGATTTCCACTTATGTTGTTTGTGCATTTGCTATTTTTCTCTTGGGTTGGGAGAGATTATTGGCAGAGAGCTAGCAACAAAACATTATTGTTACCTTTGGAATTGCAGCGCCTTATCTTAATGCTTAAGCGGAAAGCAAAGACAGAGTTGTTTCAGTGAAGATTATAAGGAAGCAACAGAACACCTGCTGAAGGACTTGAAGTCTTTCAAGTCCTTCAAAATAATTACTTGACTGAGGAATGCAGAACATAAAAAGGAAAGCCTTAACAGTGATACTTCTAAGGGGAGGAAAGAGGAGGAGGAACGACACTGCACAGATCCTAAGACATTGAAAGGACTGGATAAAACTTAAAGCAATGTAGATGTTTTGAGACTGAGTTTTGAGTAGAAATTTTTATTGCTTTTCCTAAAGGCTACATATTTCCTGAGCTTTTCTGTGAATTGTAGTTGTTTAGATATCTTTTGACTACTCTACTCTTACCTTTATTTAATTGTTGTCTTGTCCCTGAAAGTATTTTTTAAAAAATAATGTTCAGAATCACCCTTTTGGTGAAGCTCTGGAAGCAGAAAGAACTACTTACTCACTTTGTAAGAGTGCTGATATAAGAAGAGATGGGGTCAGGATGTAGATTGCTAACATGGAGAGTCCTGAGTCAGCTCAAGATGGTGTCTGTGGTCCCTACAGAAGCCTAGCCCTAGTAAATTTGCACAGGATAACTTAATCAGGTATGTATTGAGATATCCTACTTAGTATTACAGCATTAAAAATTTCATAGTAAATATGTACCATCAATTTTCTCTATAGAGGCTTCCAAAAATTTTTACTTTACATTTTGCACAAGGAATATAATTTGAATAAAATACCACTGTCTTTACCATCTGAATATACTGTAAGTATCATGTTTCCTCCTACTCCTTCAAATATCATATCTCAATCTATTGTTATGGCTTTATGCAGAAATTCATTCCAGCGCATGCTTCTTTTTCTTGCAGTAACAGAGGCACTGTGTATGTGAATTCCTTTGCAGAAATCCTTTTTCTCTTCTTAGATGCAAAATAACTACATGCTCTGCTGGAAGGAGCGAAAGTGTTTTGTTGGTTTGTCGGTTAGGTTTTTTCCAACTTTTATTTAATTCTCTTTAATGGAAATTAAATCTCTATTTGATTTTAGAAGAACAACCAGAACACATTCCTCTTGGGCACATGTCAAAAATACATATAGAAGCAACATACAGAAAGGTGAATAACAGAACTTAAATGATAACCATTACCAAAATAATACAAATTACATGATCAGATTGCTATATCTAATTTAACAGCATAACAGACACACATTAAAATATATTTTCTTCTTTTCCCTTTCCAGAAGTGAACAAAACAACACTACAAAGTGCCAAATTGACAGCAGTGGAATTAATTCTGTCTGCCTGGTAGACACAGCATAACAACCAGGCAGGATTTCTTTAAATTTTAATACCTTTGTCAGGCTTGCCTTTTTCCTCTCCTCTGTAAAATTGGCTCTTTGTCCATGGAAATTAATTATATCATTTCCATTTACTCCACATATTTTCTGTTCAACTCTCAATCACAAGACCTAACTGCATGTTAATTACAATTTCAGTAACATTTATATATACTCAAGTATATGTTTGGCAAAAAAGAAGTATGAGAACTAGAAATGGCATTGTTTGAGATTACTGGTTAAGGAAAGTCATATTCTTGAATCTTCCACTTGCTGCTAGTAATTCTAAGTACTTCAAAGAACATTATTTTTGATTAGTGACTCTACTAAGAAATAGAAAGTGTAATCCACTAAAAAATAACTTGGGTCTTGCAACAGTGGATAGAAGAATGACTAAGCACATTGATATTGGGAATGAAAAGTTTGTGTAAGGACAACTCTAGCATATCTGTGAATAGAAGAAGTTTCTAGGATGGCAATTATCCTATTCTTTCCATTTCTCAGGGAAGATGTTGAACTATTTTAGTTGTAGGAGTGACTCCCTGGAGAGCTACATACGAGCTAAGGGTAATTGAGAGGGAGGTGAAGAGCAACGAATGGAGTTCACGTTATTTCAGAGTCTCTGAAGAAAAAAAATAAACCATTCAATAATTTTAGAAAGTAAATTACAAGAGTAAGAATTTTGTTAATTTTAATTGTGTTAAAATATACAATTTATTTGAATAAAAATGTTAATATCTAACAAAACTAACCAATTCCAGAAATCTCATGCAAACACTATGCCAGCCTCCACAAATGCTTTAAAGATAGACATTCCCTCCTTTCTCTTAAATCCACACATGGGTGGATTGACAACACCAAACTGAGTGGTGCAGTTGACATATCTGAAGGAAGGGATGCCATTCAGAGGAACCTGGGCATGCTTGAGAAGTGGGTGACGGGAAACCTCATGAGGTTCAAAAAGGCTAAGAACAAGGACCTGAACCTGGGCCAGGGCATCCCCAGAATCAGAACAAGATGGAAGTGAAATTAATGGACAGCTGCCCTACTGAGGACCTGAAGGTCCTGGTGGATGAGACATTGGACATGAGCTAGCAGTGTGCACTTGCAGCCCAGAAAGCCAACTGTATCCTGGGCTGCATCAAAAGCAGCTTGACCAGCAGGTTGAGGAAGGTGGTTCTCCCCCTCTATTCTGCTGGTTGAGGGAGGTGGTTCTCCCCCTCTATTCTGCGCTGCGAGACTCCACCTGGACTTCTGCATCCAGATATGGGGATCACAGCACAGGAAGGACATAGAGATCTAGTTGAGGGAGGTGGTTCTCCCCCTCTATTCTGCGCTGCGAGACTCCACCTGGACTTCTGCATCCAGATATGGGGATCACAGCACAGGAAGGACATAGAGATCTATGGAGTGAGTCCAGAGGAGGGACACGAAGATTATCAGAGGCATGGAGTACCTTTCCTATGTGACTGAGACGAGACAATTGGGATTGTTCAGATTTGAGAAGAGAAGGCTCCTGCGAGACTCCACCTGGACTTCTGCATCCAGATATGGGGATCACAGCACAGGAAGGACATAGAGATCTATGGAGTGAGTCCAGAGGAGGGACACGAAGATTATCAGAGGCATGGAGTACCTTTCCTATGAGGAATGACTGAGACAATTGGGATTGTTCAGATTTGAGAAGAGAAGGCTCTGGGGATGCCTATTGTGGACTTTCAGTACTTGAAAGGGTACCTATAAGAAAGATGGGAACAGACTTTTTGCAGGGCCTATTGCAATAGGACAAGGGGCAACGGTTTTAAACTGATGGAGGGTTGATTTAGATTAGATATAAGAAAGAAGTTTCACAATGAGGGTGGTAGAACATGCGTGGCTGGTCCCTGGAAACATTCAAGGTCAGGCTGGACGCAGCCCTAAGTAATCTGATCTACTTGAAGATGTCCCTGTTTACTTCAGGAAAGTTGAACTAGACGTCCTTTGAAGGCCATCTTCCAGCTCAAAATATTCATGATTCTGTGATTCTGTGGTTCTGCTCTACATTTCATATGTTTCATTATACATAATTTATATTTGTCAGGGAATAGAATTAAGGCCGCATGAAGAATTTGTATTGTAGTTTGCCTTATCTAAGCATACTTGATTATTAAGTATTCATGCACTTTTATTACAAGATATGTGGGATATTTCATACAAGTAATGTTTAATCAGCTACAATTCCCCTCTCTCTTCTTTTCCTAAGCAAGTTGGCCTGAAGATTATCTGTCAAAATACAGATTGGATGGAGGCTCTGTGAGATGGGTAGGAAACTGGCTAACAGGTCACACTCAGAGGATGGTGATCAATGGTTTGAACTCAGGTTGGCAGTAATAAACTTGCAGAATTGCAAACAACAGCCTGTTGACTGAAAAATAAAGTCTCTTCCTTGATGGGTCATTGGAAGCAGATTTTCAATAATATTCCTCTCAGAGACGTACTGGTGAAATGAAAGACAGAAACTGAGCCATTCTTTTGGTAATAACTTTAAAGTTAGCAAGAACAACAACAACAACAAAAAAAAAGCTTAGATCAAAGTCTATCACTGTGACTAGATATACTCTCAACTGGATTCAGCAGGCTTTGGATCAGGCTGTAAATGTGACCATACTGAAGAAGATAAATGAAAGTGAACAGCAAGAGTAAGGTTTTTAAGGCTTTTCTTTCAGATAATTAAAATCAGAAAATTAAAGATACAGGCAGCAGACTGTGAGAAGTAAGATCTAAATCATCTTTCAATTTATTTCTTACAAAACATATGACAAATAGACTTTTGAGACCTATTTAACTCGCAAAATGCTACCTGCTTAATAAATCTTCTTGACTGTCAGTTTGTGAGTCTTGAGAAAATTTAATATTTTCTAATTTGGTTTATAATATTTTTACCTTACAATATTAACATATATAATCTCAAGATTCGGATTAACTGAATGTATGATTTTATCTGAGAAAAAAATAACCAGTTTCACACTAATCCCACAGAATTTCTTTCTGTACTGTTTGTACTTTTCATTCTTGATATCAAGAGCTTTGTATCATTCATCGCAGTGTTTTACTTGGGATCATGTCAGAATCATATTTCTCTTTGCCCTTCACAGAAGCTGAGATAGCCCAGCAGAAAGGACCTTTGAAGATCATTTAATGCAACCCTCCAGGCATGAGCAACACTTCCATGGATGATGCACCTAGAACTGTTCCAGCATTTCACGAGCCTCGTCATAAAAATTTCTTCCTTATGTCCAATCTAAAACTACCCTTTCTTAGTTTCTGTATTCATGGCACATGACTGAACTTGTTCTTTGAGTTGAAGGTCTATGATAGGATGATGGAAGAAAGAAAAAGTATAAAAGTGTAGTGAGTATCAGACTCGGGAAGTAGAAGGTTGGTCCTGAAAGAATGAGGTCAAAGTTGGATCTTGATGATTGTAAGAAATATATTAGGATGATATGAATACCAGAGAATCTTGAGCTGATGTCCTGCTTTGAAGAAATAGAGGAGAGGAGGAGGAAAAAGGCAGATAAATCTAAGGAACACAGGAATTGAAAACGTGATGGACCAGAAGATGAACTTTCAAAGATATCCTCCTACAATGTATAAGGCCACGGCTGAGGTACAGATGGATAGATGTACAGACAGAGATATGTCTGTCCAGTTTTGGATTGATAGTTCAAAAAGAACATGGAGAAACTGGGAACAGTACAAAGATGGTCAGGAGACTAGCGCACATGAGCTATGTGAAGTGTCTAAGGCAATTGAGTACCTTACTGTAAAAAAGCTCAGAGAAGCTCTAATGGCAACTAGGTATCACTTGAGGGGAAATTACAGAGGTGATGGAATCAAACTCTTCTTGGATGCACGAGGCAATGTACAAAGGAAAAATGGCTACAAATGCGAAGTTGAAAGGTTCAGATGGTGCATATGGGGCCAAAAATTTATTAGGAGAGTAATTCAAACTAAGTCACCTAGAAAGGCTGGACAATCTCCATGTACAGTGACTTTCCAAAATCATCTGATAAAAAATCCGCAGTCAACCTGATCTATTGTGATGATACATTTTAATCCGCAGTCAACCTGATCTATTGTGACGATAGATTTGCTTCAGCAGGGAGGTTGAGATGGAAAACAATTATAATTCTAACTAATATTTCTTTGATGCCTTTCTGCATATTTTCCCATCAGTTTGCATCACCTATAACTGTTTTTTGTACAGATCTTACACTGCAAGGTTAATTATGGAATCAATTAAACTGGGAAAAAGGAAAAAACAAGTTAATACAAAAACAGGTAACACGGGTCTGCAATCTTGACCCTATAGCCTTTAGAAGCAAGTGTGGTCTCTTTGAGATGCACTAGAAGCTACATTACAATAAAAATATATTCACCATTCATAGAGGATCATATTTAGGTGAATTATACTTGCTTAGCAAACCCAATAACAGCTGTATTGGTGCAAGATATGTTATTTTTCTCAAATACATATATTAACTCCATTACTTACTTGATCATACACACAGCATCTACAGTTTCTTCTTTAACACAGCTTCCAAAGAAATCATCTTTCAGATGTGACTAAAGTCATTATTAAGTTAGTTGAAAGCTTCACAGAACCATAAATAAATGTACAACAAAGCTAGTCAACTATTGTATACCTTCACAACTGTAAATTCTATCATTGTCAAGACTTATTTGCCTTTATTTCATTGAGCTTCTAGTGATATGTTTTGAGAACGCTGTTGAAGATTTATGTACTGAAATACTCAAAAAAAGACTATAGAATGTCTGAGAAACTTGCATTTACCTTGGATTGTGTTAAATTACATATAAAATAGTAATTGGAATAATTTTATCTTGCAGTCCATGTTATGACATTTATGGTGAATGCAATACTGTAAGAATCAGTGAAGTAAGCCCAGGCATCTCTCCAGGCAACAATATAGGTTTAAATGTAAATGTGAAGCATATTGAGGCTGAAAAAGGGTAAATGTATATATCAAAGATTCTGAAAGCAATAAATATTAATTTTTTTTCTGTGAGTTTTCGAAAAGTATAAACCTAAGCTTTGGGCTGTATTTTCTAGTACAGTACAGTACAGTAATTTGACATAAATTGACAGGTTCATTGTCTTTGGGGGTGTTGGAGAGGTTTGGTTTCGAATAAAGATGATACATGGGCTTTCAAACCCATCCAGTCCTAGAAGTTGAATCTGCAAATTATTTTTGCAGAACATCATGTTTTCCCTCTACAACACTTCCCCTGGCACAGCATCTGCTATTTGATGTTAAAGGTAGCCACACTCAATCACAGAGGGTAAGACAATCTTCAGTCCTCTGATGGGGATAGCTGGGACTGGAGGTGGTGGAATGGGGTTCCTCTAGAGCCACAAAGGAAGGCAAATTCTCCAGCCTAAAGCTTCACCTCCCCCATGAGTAAACTTGCAGATATTGACTGTGTACTCTCTTTAGGCATACAACTTGACAAAACAGTGCAGTGGGTTAGCCTGGACTAGTAGCCAAACTCCCTCCCAGCTGCTCACTCATCCCATATAGGGAAAATAGGAAAAACAGGACTAAGAAAGTTCATAGGTCAAAATAAAGACAAGGAAACCACTTATCAATTGCTGTTCTGGGCAAAAAAGTTTTGGCTTTGGAAAATTAACTTATTCTCAATTAACATAAATACTTAATCACTGATTCAATTAGTGCGAAACAATAAGACAAAACACGGAAACAAACCCATTCCTCTCCCCACTCCCAGGTTTAACTTGATTCCTTACTCCAAACTCCTCTGTTTATCCCTGCAGGTAAGTCTCAGTTCCTTCAGCAAGGAAAAAAATGAGGCAGGGCACCACAGGGTCAGTACTTAGCAGTTTGGCCACAATGCTTCAGGAAAACCTCTACTGCAGGATTCCCATGGGTGGCAAGGAATAACTAACTGCTCTACTCCATCTAGTGGCTCCTCCTCCCCCTCCTCTGACTGGTTTCTTCTGTGATTTTGCACTACTTTTACTCTCTCCTGCTCTCTCTGTCTGGTATTCTGCCCTTTCTCAAATACATTATCACAGAGGAGCCACCACCGTGGCTGAAGGGTTCAGCCGTGCCCTATGGTGGGTTGATTTGAGCTGGCTAAAGACATACATGTCCAGACATAGACAGCCCTATGTGGTGCATCCCCTGCCCCACCCCAACCTCGGGCCACACTATGATCTGAGAAATGCTCATTAGGCCTCATCCTTGACAAACAGCACCTTACTTAAGCTCCTCTTGAACTTACCAGAAGCACTATCTGTTTCCAGGAACTAAAGCTGCCTAACAAGTTCTTGCTTGTTAATGACCAGCCTTAGAAACTTATTTTTCTTGCCTGGAAAACAACCCTAGTGGAATAATATTTTCATATCAAACTTTCAAAGAAAGTTTCTGACACAAATTGTGGCCAGGATGAAAAACAACTATGACTAAAGCCAACAGCAGTTAAAAGTGAGACCCTTTCAGCTCTCTCTTTGGGGCTACCCTCAAAGCTAGTAGACTCTCAAGTCGGCTGTAGTTGGAGAACTGGCAAGCACCAATGATGGATCCTGGGCTGATACTCCCACTTCTTGAGGCTCAACCTTTTCCCCGTTGAGAAGATGCAAATGCATGCAATGTAAGTACTTTACTGAGTTTGAGGGGAATTTTGCAACAGGTCTAATTTGTACATACTCTTTAGGTCTATATGTGTGCAAGCATTAACATGCTATAGCAAATGTACTATAAATGTTGCTCTTCTAGATTCTTAGGTACTTTAGATTTGTAAGGAAGTTGGGCCTCTAAGTTCATGTCATGGTTTAACCCCAGCCAGCCACCAAACACCATGCTGCCACTTGCTTACTCCCCCAGCAGTGGGATGGGGCAGACAATCAGTAGGGTGAAAGCTGGAAAAATTCATGAGTTTAGATAAGGACAGTTTAATAGGCAAAGCAAAAGCTGCTCACACAAGTAAAACAAAACAAGGAATTAAGTCACTGCTTCCCCAAGACAGGAGGTGTTTAGCCATCTCCAGGAGAGCAGGACCCCATCACATATTAACAGTTACTTGAGAAGACCAACACCATCACTCCAGATGTCCCCCCTTCCTCCTTCTTCCTCCCGCATTATATACTGAGCATGATGTCATATGGTATGGAATATCTCTGTGGTCAGTTTGAGTCACCTGTCCCAGCTGTGTCTCCTCCCAATCTCCCATGTGTCCCCAACTTCCTTGCCAGTGTGGCAGTACAGAAAGCAGAAAACGCCTTGTCTCTGTGTAAGCTCTGCTCAGCAATAACAAAAACATCTCTATATTATCAACCCTGTGTTCTGCACAAATCCAAAACATAGCCCCATAATACCACTCTGAAGTGAATTCTACTTCAGTCCAAACCAGCACAGTGAGGTACAACTGTGCTATAGTAAATTCCATATGAATTCTTTGTTAAATTGTTTAACTTAAGCTAATGATTAAGTGCTGTTAAGTGCGGTTAAACCTTTAGACATAAACTGTTGGTCAAGTCTGGGGCTCAGTTTAGCAAGGGGGCCTACTCTGAACTTTGTGTCTCAAGGGAATGTCTTCCTTATCCCTTTTTATCCTTACCCTTTCCTATCCTTAGCCTTTTCTTCCCACCCCTAACCCCCCTAGCCTCCACACAGATAATTTTTGGTTGTAATTGATTTATTTTAGATTTTTGCTTTCTTTCTCTCTGTGTGCTTCTAGTAAGTAGTAGAGTGAACCTTGCCAAAAAACTTTGTTGTGCTTTTGCTTCTATATTAAACCTGCTTTTGCTGATACCTTTGCCAGTATTCTTTAAGCAACATTAACATACTCATTCACAACACCCCAGCCTCTCCACACAGAGGCCACCCCACAGTCCCTTTTGGCTTGTGCCTCACCAGAGACACCCAGTGCAACTCCTTGTGAAGATGCAGAGAGCCTCACCTGAGAATTCTCGGAGACTAAAAGGTCAGAATCCAATCATCTGCTTGGTTCCTTTAAATACATATGAATAAAATAAAATAGTTTTGAATCAGATTTAGTGTATTTTATTTACAGGTAAGATGCACTATATCTCTGTTGAAGAGTAAACAATAAAAAATTAGTTTATTATGATTGTGTGTAACAACCCCTGATGCATCCATTGAAATCAGGCAATAGAAAGGTGGTGGCGTTCATCAAGAATTTTTTGTCTCAATATATAATGAAAACAGATGCTCGCAGATTTTTTGAAAACATACCTGTTCAGATTTATATAAAATTTGACATGTAACTGTGTTAACAAATTTTTTTTCTTCAGAGGGGGGAGCTGAACAAAATATAGAAGATGGATATCAGCTAATATCTCTGGTTTAAATGCAATGCTGAGTAATGGCTTGAAAAATGAGGCAATTAAGGTTTGCTTATGAACAATAAGCTGTGATACAATGTGATCATGAACTGCTCAGATGAGCCAAAAATCTAAATTTGGTACATGTATAGAGCATATAAGAAAAATATTTGGGTTTTGAACCAAGGAAGGATAATTATATAGGAATTTGTCCTGAAGAATAAGGATATGTTAATACTCTGATTTGATAAAACTAGCATGAAAAATAACTGAAACCTACCAATAGTTTGAAGAAGAACACATGAAACGTGGGATGGTTTAAGAACTTCCTTTCAGGGAAGTTCTTGGCTCTTCCAGACTGTTGAGACATCATCAGCCTTTGTTCACACAGCTCTGTGAAGGTGTCTGGGTGTACCAAACACTAATTTCATTTGAGTGTACCTGCTACTGTAATAATACACTATTCCTTGTGTTCTTACTGCACTGGTTTTCTTGGGCATTCAAATTGTGACATCTTTGAGATCTGAGTTTGCTCAGAGGATTCCATACAGTCTCTGCTCTTCTCATATAATATATTGTGATCATAGCATGTACAAATTAAAACAGCTGTATGAATGAACAGTGAACTATGATATTTGAGTTGCAGTCTCACATACCATTAAGAATTTTCCTTCATCTACTGGGAAAAGCATTCAAATGATACACATTTTCTCAGCAACAATATATTTCAAAATAGTAGAAGCAAACTAACAAATTATCTGACTTGCATTGTGTTAATTCTGTGTAACCTAGAAAAAAATAATGTGGAAAATGTAACAAAATCTAATTTTTTCATTAGCACAGTTCAAAGGGGAAAAAGTGATTGGTTTTCTTATTCAATAAAAAAATCATTATAAGTCAAACTGACTTATGCAGCTGAAAAATGAGCTAAATGAAGCACTGTTTCTCTCCCTCCTTGTGTTACAAAGGCACAGACAGTCTTTAAGATTGGCTTGAAAGGAACAGATGAGAGGGTTTTGTAGGGTGCCAAGTAATATTTGGTTCCAAAATTTAGAGGTCTAGAAAAATAAGGAACAAAATAAAATTTAACAACTCTCTGTTAATGCAAATCCAGGGTTGAAACACTACTATTTTAGCTAAATTGTTTTCTTTGCCTGAGGGGACAACATGGTTAGATGAGCAATGTAACCACAATTAACAGACTTATTAAAAAGGAAAACAATTTGAACAAACTAGCAATAAACAACATTATATCATTATAATGTTTTCCTTATGCCTTTTGTTTTTATCTTTATTTTTATTTTAGCAGGAGGGTTTTTAAGAGGAATTTCATCTTTAAAACCTGTTAGAGTAAAATATATCATGTTGGATCCAACAGCTTGAGAGGCAAGGCTGTGTACATTCCACATCCCCAGGTCCCAACAGTGGAGAGGCTGAAAATGTGTTCCCAGCAGGCGCACACACACAGAACACATATACATGTACCACATGTACATACATACATACATATATGCATATATACACATACACATGGTCAGCCAAAGATCATACAGTGCTGAGCAGAGGGACAGAATCACCTCCTTGGTCCTGTTGACCATGTTGTTTCTGGTACAGGCCAAGTACAATAAACAAAGAAATGAATTTCATTTTCAATGAGTCAGAGGCAGTAAGAGGTGGCATTGCCAGATGGTCAAGGGAGGTGAATGGCCCATTCTACTCTGCACTGGTGCGGCCTCACCTTGAATATTGTGTGCAGTTTTGGGCACCACAATATAAGAAGGATATTAAGTTACTGGAAAGCATCCAAAGGAAGGGAACAAAGATGGTGAAGGGCCTTGAGGGGAAGCCATATGAGGAGTGGCTGAGGTCACTTGGTCTGTTCAGCCTGGAGAAGAGGAGACTGAGGGGAGACTTCATCACTGTATACAACTTCCTCACAAAAAGAAGTGGAGGGGCAGGCACTAACCTCTTGTCTCTGGCTACCAGTGACAGGAGCCAAGGAAATTATCTGAAGATGTGTCAGGGGAGGTTTAGGCTGGATATTAGAAAGTGATTCTTCACTCAAACAGTGGTCGGGTACTGGAACAGCTCCCTAGGGAAGTCGCCACAGCACCAAGCTTGACAGAGTTCAAAAGGCATTTGGGCAATGCTCTCAGGCACATGATGTGATTTTTGGGGTTGTCCTGTGCAGGGACAGGAGTTGGACTAGATGATCCTCAAGGGTCCCACCTTGTTTGTGGATTTTATTCAGTGACTCATTAACATAAAATGCAATAATCTTAAGGCTGGGAGTTGACTGGTGCTTTTAGCGTCCCTAAAAGTGTTAATTATATCTAGTTATTAGTTCTCTGAATAAAAGAACACCTCAATTCACTTTCCAGAGTGTTTTGAGACAAAAGCCCACAGAGGCATTTCAGAAAGCTCTTGATCCTGCTATCCATTTTCCTAAATTTTTATCTGCACCACCTTCTAGCAGTCTATTTTCTAGTGATAATAGCAGTTGTTGACCAACTTGCTACATGTCATGCAACACTTAGCCTGGCCAATTGCCATTCACGTCTGTGAAACGATGCAATTCGCTGTATGACCATATGACTGTTAGATTACCTGTCCATTTATCATGACTTCATCTCAGAAGAAGAAACTTTGTGATTAACAATTTATAACAGATACTTTTGCCTATTGGTTTTTATTTTGAACATAAGAATATTTTTATATTGAATTGCCTGATGAATTGCTCAAATTTCATGTCTTCCAGTAACACTACAGTTTTGTTAATCTTGTTCTGACATTGTTAACATTTTCATTTATAGTTAGCATTTTCAGAGGAGCACTGATTTCATCATGTTCATGATGATGACACCCATTTTGAAATATATTCTGCTGCAAATTCTCTCTGGATAGCAATTTTAAGGACAATAATGGATATATCTCTGTCCTTAAATAAATATTTTGCTTTTTTTGAACTTCCCTCTCCCATCACCCAGTGTTATCACGGAGGTAGTCTTACATCAGATTCTGATTGTATCTGTTCTGGCTGCCAGTTTATTTCCTTAATGGCAGCAAAGATGAAATAAAAACTGTATTTAATGATTTTGTTTTTAACTGTGACATGAGAGGCAAAAATTGTGGTACCCATCTGTTAAAAGCCAAAAAAAAAGAGAAGTGTATCTATACACTCACAGCTGATGTTCAATTCCTAGAAAAGGTACTGGCATAAATAATCTAACAATTTGGTAAATCCGTGTAAGAGCACAATGTGGTGATGAAGAGCATACATGGACCTGCCATAATCAGGTAGTGTCAGACCAATCTTACTTGCTTTTACAACAGGGTAACAGGCATTGTTAATGCTGGAAGAAGAGCAGATGTCAAATACCTTGATGTTAGTAGAGTTTTTGACAATGTTTCACATGACATTTCAAAAACAAACAGGAAGCAATGACTTGTTTTCAGAAAGAATGTATGCATAGCTGGCATGAAAGCTACATTCAGGCTGTGATTATCAATGAGAATGGAAGGTTTCCACAACAATCTGCTCTACTTTTCAGTAATACTTTTCAATATCTATGTTTTAGATAACAATAAATTAAGAATGTTGCAGGCATGTTGCAGAACACTGGTAAGGTAAGTGCTAGAGAATAGGCTGAAATCTGAAATATTTTTGAAAAGGTGGAGATATGGTCTTAAAAACATTGGATGCTGTTCAAATAACAACAAGTGCAATATCATTTACAACTAATGAAGAACAAATCTGGATATTCTAATGGATCAGAATGTGAAAAACAAAATGACAAAAGAAATCAAAGTCTGCATGCAGAAAAGACATTTTCAGATAAGTGTTTATCCAGAAAGCATTGGTGATGCATACAGTACTGGCTACTCATGCTTGCAAAAGATTTATTCATACTGAAGTAGATTCGACACAATAATGCTTCTAGGAACATAATGGGGAACAGGATGGCTATTTTGAAGAAGAAAAATTAGTTTCCTTCTTTTGCCTGTGAAACGAAGGGTAAGGGAAGATATAACTGAGGCGATAAATCACTTTACCACAGCAAACATTACATACATAAACTACAAGACCCCTATTTTAGGTAAAGGCTTATGTTGATTCAAGAAGATGATGAATTTAAACTGTCTGTAAATTAAATTAAGTTGTAAATTATAACAGTTCTAACCATCAGAGGAGCGACATGGTGGGGGGTGGGGGGATGAGCGGGGAGGGAGGGAAGGGAATTCAAACCAAATAAGCTGATTAAGCTCTATTTTGAAGCTAGTTAAAGGAATTTTGATGAAGCAATTGCCTGCTACAGCAGCTGGGGCTGGTCTTCATGCTCCAGGAGATCCCTTTAAGTTCCAAATTCTTCATCCTAACCCTAAACTTAAAGTAAATATATAACAGTACCTGTTTTATACTTCTTTTAGCAGTATGTACCTATATGCCCTCAGTAACAAAAATCTATGTACTTTGCCACTGCCTGACACTTCCCTGGAAGAGCAGTCTGGAATCAGGCCTCTGATATGCTGCAAGCTGCAGGGGATAGCACCCCTTGGCATCTCACCACTATCCCTGCACTGACTTCAGCAGCAATGAGTAGCAGATCTGGGCCCCAGTGCACCCCATTCCATGCCAATCTCTGCATTAATTACCTCGTGTTAGTTCACAGATCTGATGTCAGCAGTCCTGATCACTTGCGTTCCCTGGACACGAGTTGAATAGGGAGTCAGACATAAATCTGCTAGGTCTACCTGAGAGAAGCTTGTTCAGTACCTCCCTGTTCAGTAGACAACTTCTTAAATGATCTGGTTCCTGGTTGCAGCTAACTGGGACCAGCTACCAGTCCTTTCTCCCATGCTGTGCACCAAGCGTGCTTGAGTGTGCCTAGGATTAAATTATGCACCATGGAGATCTGTGCTACTGCATTTAGACTACTTTTGGTGAGCAGGATAGACAGATTAAAGGTGAGTAAGTGAGGGGTGTCATATAGGAAGCTCCTTATTGGTAATTGTGGTCTAATCTTCTCAGGTAACATATCTGATGTGGAATTAGCTGAGCATTTGAGAGGGTTGGAACAAGTGCTGCCACTGCAATTAAAGAAGAGCTCCTGCAGCTGTCCTTTCATGTCCGAAATTTACACTCCTGTTTTTGTTGCCTTTATTCAGTTTTGAGAGTGATTTGTGCAAATAACATTTTTTATATTTTCAGCTCAAGACACTTGACTCTGGGACACATGACACTTTTATTTTGAAGTTTGGGAAGAGTTTTCTGAACATTAATGAATAATTAGTTTCTCAATTAACATATATGTTTACTAAGCCTGGATTTTTAAGTTGCTACAGCAATGAAGACATTAATTCTCCTTGCTACATCAAAATGCAAAACTTCTTACTAGGTATATAACATGCAAATGTAGAACTCAAAAATATATTCTTAACGAGAAAAGAAGATGTAGAAAAAATTGTAGAAGGAAAGTGATAGAAAAAGACAAAAATCAGCACACTTGGAGGGTATTTCAAAAAAAGTCCATTAAAACAAAGAATAAAAGAACACGCAAGACAAGTTAAAATTATTACGATGATGTATTCACATTGTATTAGAATCTGATATGGAAATAAAATATAACTTTGATGTGAAAGGTACTAAGGTATATAGCCAAATATAAATACATCAAAGCTCACTGTATGCTTATGTTAAGGCACAATAGGATAACAAAATTAATGATAGCACTGCAGAGAAGAAGGATTGCTAGAGCAAAGCCAACAATTATTGAGGAGTTACCATAAGTGAGATTTCTTCCCAAGCAGGTATGGTAGCATAGCAACAGGCAATTAGAAGTAATGTCCTGTGGGATAGACTCACTGGTCTGGTGCCTGGAAGGAGTAGATATATAATACTAAATATGAGCAAAGTTCATCAGAAGACAACAGAAACTGTCAATAGCTGACATTGGCCAAACCCAACACTTTCGCTGTGGGACTTGATTAATGGAGAAGAGACTTAAATTCCTTCTTCCTCAGTTTCTGTTCTAAAAGGCCAGTGCCACTGAGTACAAGTGTGTCCCAAGTCAGTGCAGAGTGGTGTGAGCCAGTTGCTGTGCCAAGCCTGGGCTGTGACAGGCCACAAGCAAAGACTCCTTGGTCAAGAAATAGGGAGGCAGAAATGACAATCTCAGGGCTGATGGCAACTTGTGGCAGCCAATACTCAGCTATGACCTGTTGGCTGAACCACACCAAACCTCCTATAAATCCTGCTTAAAAACAAACTCTTTCAGAAATTAAGCACATGGTTTAGAAAGATGTTGCAGCTATATGGTCCTTGTCTTTTTCTCTGCACAATCCACACTTTTCTCTCCAAGTTTTGTATGTATCACTAGGTGTGTTCATTCAAGGCTGGGATTAGTTTTCCTGCAGCTGACAATGAGCTGCTAGCATACTCAATAACAGAGACACTTCATCCAATAAAGTTGCAGGCATGGGTATGACAGATCAGAAGCTTTAGAAACCAGCCCAGTATAGTTCCATTACTTTCACTGTGAAAGCATTCTAGTAAAAAAACTACAAAACAAATTGCCATGAAGAAAAATACTGAGCAGAAAATGAAGGAGAAAAGGGAAAATAATAAGCACACAGGATAAAATTTATCCAAAGTTATTCCACAGCACTTTGCAAATTATTTACACAGTGATGAGTGCACTTTGGACTACATCAGGAATATTTGCAGCTATAATGGAGAGGAGTTATTTTGTAGGCTATAAAAAGGCAGTAAGCCTCCCAGAATATTATTCCTATAGGACAGATAGGACCTGCCTGCTTAACTTCAACTGCATTGAAGGTCAACAATAAATAACATGTAAGGAATTGCCTGTTTTTTTAGAAGACTAAGTTGCTCTAGTCAGCTGTTCTATCATGACATAAACCCAATATTTTCACAAGGTGGGCACATTTTATGTACGATGACACATTTAACTACATTCTGTGGTAACACGTATAACCATATTCTGGGGCAGCTCTAAAATCCCATCTTTCTTCCCTTCTCTGTGTCTGAATGGTAAAACTGTTCCTCAGTAATGGAGGAAAGAAAATGGACTTTTGAACAAAAGGAAAATTCAGTTAAAGGTGCAAAGCTGCTTAAAATCAATAGAGAACTGCACATGGACATCTCACATGCAATAATGAAATAGAAACAATGAACTCACTTGCAGTTAATGCAGTAGATACTGTTGAAAAAAAATTACTTAGAAATATCTTTACATAAATTGTAGAGATTAAGGTTAGCCATAGGGGAGTTTCAAGTGTTGGGTGTGCTCACTTAAATAAATACTAAAACCAAATTTGAAACAACATTAATTTAAATTACAGTAGAATTAATTCTGAAATGGTCACACTAGAAAAACACTGAAACATTTCTGCCACCAATACTCTAGCTCAAACTCCACTGATATTCTTTTTATTAATATTCTTTCGGATTACGCTAATATTTCTGCAGCCTCAGACTTCATGGGACTGAAATTCAGCCTGTCAGTTGAGGAGATTTAAATAGTTCTATTTAACTATTTGTCACTTTGATTTAGTAATTGGCAAAACATTAAATTTTTGAGATTTCAAGCACTTTTATGACATCTTAATTCTGAAAAGTAAAATTTGGTAGACAGACTGTAAAGCTTCAGTTGCTCCTCTTAATTGTATTACTTTTCTAAACTGTGCAGCTGTACAACAGGCTTTCAAAAGAGTTCTTGAACATGCAGTTGAAGTTGCTTAGCGTAGCATTTGCCCATTGTATCTTTACAGCATCATTACTGTGCTTAAACACTAATAAGTGGAATATTTTCATAACTCCTGGGGGGTTGGGGGGTTTTGCCAGTCTAAAATGGTTATGCAACACTGGAACATTTTCATAGGTTCATCTGAGGTAAATGTTGGAGCTGTTGTTCCAACTCTGCCCATATTAACTTGATGCATGGCAGCAACGTTGCAGTATTCTGTGCAGTGACCTGATTAGTCCAGCATAGGCAGAGCAATAAGGGGAAATTGCAGTGGAAAGTGATAATTTCTATTAGTTTTTCAGCTGCACAAGAGACATTACTAGCTGTAGATATGGTGCGAACAAAGGAAAGTACTTTTTGTCATCTTGTCAACTTGATTCAAGAGCAAACACAAAATAGTTCAAGTGCTTTCCATGATATATGAATTTCCATTTTGAGCAGCTTTGCACAAAGGGTGTGAGGGTTATGCTTGAGAGGCCATTGTGAGCAACATGTGGAATTGGTTGCTTGTTGTATAGCTTCTGATATGATACAGGATCAATTTTTGTTAAAGAATTTACAACTGATTTTGTGGACTTCACCTCCTAAGGAATGCAAACCTCTGTCAGATATGATGATTGTGGGGCTGTCCTGAACATTGTCCAGCAGTAAATTGAAATGGGGGAAAATAAGGGAGAAGTTTGAGGCCTCATCAGAGTTGAAAGACGTTTTAAATAAAGAGGGTATGTAAAGAAGTTGAGTGTTGTTTTTGGTTTTTTTCCTCTGCAATTGAAAGTTACTAACACAAGGGTTAATAGTAAGAAGCTAGCTTTGTGTCTAACAATATGTGGTTCTGAAGTACTTGATCTAACAGGCATTTATATTCATGGGAGAAGAACCCAGGACACCTTTCTTAGTATCCTACACCCTATCTGGGCTATGCAGCATATCTTCCTTGCTTGATGGCTCATTCTTTAATGTGAGAGTGTGCTGGGATAGCTGTCTAAGGCACCAGCTCTCCCTGTGCAGCATATGTTGAGTAACACAGATTCAGTGGAGTATTGAAAAAGCAGCAGTTTTGATAGAGAGTACATTTTCTCAAACAAATGAGGTCAATGTTTGAATACCTGCTTTTTATGCAGACAAACTATGGGACCTGTATTTCTAATAATGTGAAAGGTGAGATGGCATTTTCCTTACATTAGTCTCTCTTCCATTTTGACAGGTTCTCAGACTTAGGAGAATTGATGAGCACTAGACCTCAAAAGGATAGAAGCATCCAAGGCCTTTACAGATAAACCCCATTTCTAAGCATTTCCACTGGGGAATCTCTAAGCAGCTATTCACCAGTGAACTGATGTTCTGAGACATGATTCAGAGACATCCAACACTGCAAATGGACTAAACAGAGGAAAATTTGGTACTTACTCAGTATTACATTCTGTGTATGCACCTAGGAAGCCCTTTGGCCATTTTGAGCAAGTATTTATGAAGGTGTCGATCTGCCTGAGGGCAGGAAAGCTCTATAGAGAGACCAGGAGTGACTTGATCATTGGGCTGAGGACAAATGCATGGGGTTGGGTAACCTCAACCCCAAACAGTGCTATAGGCCGGGAGAGGAGTGGCTCAAGAGTTGTTTGTCATAAAGGGACTTGAGGGTGCTAGTTGACAGTGGCTCAATATGAGCCAAGAGTGTGCCCAGGTAGCCAAGTGGGCCAATGGCATCTTGGCCTGTGTCAAGAATAGTGTGGCCAGCAGGACTAGGGAAGTGATCATCCCCCTGTACTAGGCATTGGTGAGGCCACACCTCAAGTACTGGGTTCTGTTTTGAGCCACTCACTTTGAAAAGGACATTGAGGCACTGGATAGAGTCCAGCAAAGGGCAATGAGGCTCATAAAAGGTCCAGAACACATGTTGCATGAGGAACACCTGAGGGAATTAGGTTTGTTTAGTCTTGAGAAGAGGCAGCTCAGAGGTGATCTCATCACTCTCTACAACTAGCTGAAAGGGGATTGTAAAGCAGTGGTGAATGGTCTCATCTGCAATGCCTGCAGTGAGAGGATTAGAGGGAATAGCCATAAACTGAGACAGAGATGATTTGCAGTAGATATTAGAAAGTTTTTTTCACTGTTGTATGGCCAGACACTGGAATAGGTTGCCCAGGGAAATGGTGGAGTCACCATCCCTAGAATTGTTTAGCACATGTCTGAATCTGGCTCTGGAATATATGGTTTAGAGTTTTGGGGTTACAGTGGGGTGACAGATTAACAGTTGGACTTGATGATCTCAATGGTCTCTTCCAACCTTGATGATTCTAAGCTCTATATTCAACTAGTTCCTCTTGAAAGGATTAGTATTTAAGTGCAGCAGCATTTATAGATCATAGAATGGCTTGGGTTGGAAGCTACCTTAAAGATCATTTAGTTCCAAACCCCCTGTCTTGAGCAGAGATACCCTACACTAGACCAGGCTGCTTAGAGCTCCATCCAACTTGGCCTTAAACATGCCAGGAGTAGGGCTGTCACAACTTCTCTGGGGAAAAAGTGCCAGTGCCTCACCACATGCACAATAATAATTTCTTCCTAATATCCAATCTAAACCTGCTCTCTTTCAGTTTAAACTCATTCCCCTTTATCCTGTCACTACATGTCCTTGTAAATAGTCTCTCTCCATCTTTCTTGTAGGCTCCCTTCAGGTACTGGACAGCTGCTATAGGTCTTCTCCAGACTGAAAAAATCCAATTCTCTTAGTTTTTCCTCATAGGAGAGGTGCTCCATCCCTCTAGTCATCATGGTGGCCCTTCTCTGGACCCAATCTTAAAACTTGTATCATGAACCTCCCATAAATTAATAGTTATGAACCTTAATACTCCTGAGACTTCTGCTTCTTGCTTATAAAGGATTTTGCAATGTTCCTACTTCATTTTTGCAATTCCATCTCACCTTTTGGTCCTGCACAAAAGGTTATGCCATTGGTTGCCATTTGTTGTCTCCATTCACATCTAACCTTGGTCTATTTTCTTTATGCCAGCAAGAGATTTATAGCAGACCTACACAAAAGCTTAATTCAACATATTCTAAAAAAAATTTGAGATATTGGGACTCCATTCTATTTTGTTATTATTATACAAAATCTACTGCCTATGAATATTTTCAGCATCTAAAACTAACAGGAAGAACAGAGGTCCATAACCGGATTTATTTTCCCCACTGAAATTTTTTAAATGTCTGCTGAACTATCAGTTCAGGAACATTTAAGGATTTAGAGACATTCGGAGGCATTTATTTCTTTGAGTTACGGTCACTAGACAAAGTAAGAAATGCGAAAAGTCAGATAATCTCAAAAAAAATCATCTTTTTCCCTGTATTTTAGAGAGCTATGGAAGCACAATTAAAACCAAACCAAACCAAAACTGAACTAAACAAACAAAGAAACAAAAAACCCCAAAAACAACCAAACACAAAACTAGTGATAATACAATATGGAAGAATTCTCAGATTTGGAAAAATATCCCCAAATATTTTGAATGCTCAGTGACCTATTGTGATGAGTGTAAAAGACACTGAAGACGTTTTATCTATGAGTAGTGCACCAGTAGTTTTGGGAGGTCTTGAATATAAAGTTCCATTTTAAGAGTAGATATCCAACACACAAAGTTAAAGGGACTTGAATATATGTTTGAGCATCCTCCATCAATCTGGCAATTACCTTTCTCTAACATTATAAGATTTGAATAGTGCTGGTACTGCTGCTATGTCGTATCAGCTCTTATTTCACTATCAGGACTGCAATTTTCCGCCACTGTGCACTGGTTCAATTAAATCCTCACTGCATATAATGACAGCCTCTACACAACTGAGAGGCATCAGGAAAACTAAGTGTAGGGACCAAATCCTTTGATGGTTGCATTACAATTTACTGATTGTTGAGCAGCGCTTAGTTTAGCACTTAGCATTTGGAATTAGATTGAGCTAGTGAGGTAGTATTATGCTTGGTGAAATCTGAATGAAGAAGCAGTCAGCCATATTTTAAAATAAAAATTCACAAATGTAGGTTTTGCAAGGAACAAAATCCTGCAGAAAAACCCTTTTGTTTCCCTATTAAACAAAAATGAAGCAAACCCCACCATGTTTCAGCCACACTTCTGAGCCAGACAATAAATATTCAGTGAATGGACATTCTTTACACATTTTTACACGCTGAGGAAAAGACTGTTAAGTCTTTGTGATGCTGTAAATAAGAAAACTGTGAATTCCAAATGAAAGGCACACCATACATTGTGGTCCCCTGTATCTCTGTTCACTCATAGGACCTGAAATGGGTGCTGGACAAGAAAATTCTGCCAGTATCATTCCATGAACCATTGCTGCTGATTTTAATGCATCATGGACTAAGGCATCCTGCTACAGAGTTACTTTACTACTCTGAAGCATTTCACTGAAGCAATACCAGTTGGCTCCTTTGCAGACAGATTTTTCATGCTAGATTTTAAATAAATGCAGAGTTTGAAATGTTTATGGATTCACCATTTTGTTCTCTTAGGTCATTTCTAATCCATCTCCTTTGTCTTACTTACTGCATCTTGTTCTGATTCATGCCCTTCTGACTCTTAAAATCTGTGGGTGTTACTTGATAATCAGTTACTGACTGGGCATTTACCTTTACAGCTGGATCCAGCTGCTCTCAATGAGCACACCTCAGGATACAGTTGAGCCCATCTGTCAGACTGGTGGCACCTCTATGAAAACGTATTTAGGAAAGGAGAGAAAACACCAAGAAAAAAACCAACAATGCAGCCAGAGCTATAGAAGGTGATCCACAATGGAACTGGTAATTCCTCAAGAGGGACTGTGGCTCATGGATATACCCATGCACGAGCAGATACAGCCTCAGAGGGTTGGATAAGCCTCAATGCCCACCCCTCTGGAGGGCCCAATCCAGAGCAGTGGAAACAAGGTTATGTGGGTTCTTGGCTGCCACCAAGTAAATATTGCATTTATGAATGCTAGTATGGTTTCTTCTCTTAAGTCATTGTCTGGTTTACATTTTTTTTTATTTATAAGGGTGCGCATGAAGCACCCTCACTCTTTACAAAAATCCATGACTGCTATATTAAAGAGGTTAAAAACAAGTCCATTGAAGATGTTCATGCTTTCCTGAACCCCATTTTCTTCTTCACAGCTAAGTTATGAGTTCAATTTTGAACAGCTTAACTTCCTATTTAGCTCTACCACTGTCACTGGGCAAGTAAATTCCACCTAAAATAAGTGAAAACAAAAGTACTCAGATAAATTGGGGAATTAAATTCCTTTGAGCTTTGTTACCAAAAAAGAAAAAGAAGTTATAATTTTAAACAAAACACGTACATTGAAATTATCCAGCTGACTACCAGATTAAGGCACCATAATAATGTACAGCTAGTGGGATGATTATGACTGCAAAAGTCTTAGGTTCATGGCTGTATGTTTCACTGAAGTATTGTTTCAGAAATGCTCAGAGCCAAAGAATAGGTACAAGTGGTTCTTGTTTATGCTTCTGTCTGCCCCCCCCCCCCCCCGAAAATGCATGGCTATAATAGTAATGAAAAGCATATTTTTAAATGGGGGGGAAATTGCAATGTAAAATGTAACCTATGATTTCTGGCCATTTTCATTGCATAGGTTTTAAACTGAAGCATGTTTCTTACTTAACAAAACCAAGACTATTTGTATAACCTAGTGCTAGGTATTCTGGAGGTGTTTCTGTCTTTTTCTCTTTTTGCAATGCTAAGCATTCTGCTCTTGATATCATATATATATATAACAATCTTAGAGATATTCAATTTCTAGAGGAAGAGTTACTTTCTCAGTGTTACTCTTTTCTCTCAAACAGAACAACCCTTCTCTGTTCCTGTGAAGTTCAATATTTATTAGAAAATTGTGGGAATGAAAAAGGCCAAATGTCCTGTAAAAACGCATTTATGCAGATGAAAGAACATCAGCTAATATTTCTGAACCTAAACTCTGGCAGCTTGGTGCTTAATGAGACACTGTGCTCAAAGATTTTCTCTCATTCACCATTCAGGCTTTGAAGAAAGTTTTCTGGGTTACATCCAAATGAAGGACCTGAAGTAATGCTTGGTGAGATTTAACAATGAAGTCTAAAACAGCAACTGAACAGCCCCTGGTTGGGGGCTGCTGTATGACCTTCTCAGGTTTGGATGTTTTCTCAGGTGTCCCTCTGGCACAGAAGCAAGGAGGTCCTTCCAGAAGGGAGTCACAACTCTTTCAGCTAACTTTCCACACTGAATTATCTTTGAAGAAAATTGTTTTCCACTGTGTTAGAAACCTATACAGGTCAGGTCCAGCAAATTTAGGTTGGCTATTGTGTCTAGAAGATGTGACTTTGTGCATGCCCTGAACTCTCTGCATCACTGCAGTTCAGCTTTAGTTCAAACATAGATTTACTATATCCACCATCCCTAAAAGCTGGTGCTTATAGCTGGAATCAAGAATCATGGAACCATTTAGGTTAGAAGGCACCAATCAAGATCATCTAGTCCAAACTCACTCTCAAGAGGGGCTATCTGGAGCTGATTGACAAGTACCATGTCCAGTCAGGTTTTGAATATCTCCATGAATGGAGAGCTCACAACCTTCAATGTATGTCCAGTTTGTATAAGTACTCATTGCTCTTGGTGTTTTTCCTTGAGGATAAGGAAAGTTTCTTGCTCCAGACTCTCCCTCTGATATCACATGCTTGGTATTCCTTAATGCAGATCTTACTGGTAAAGACTGAGGCAGAAAAGGCTTTGAGTATCTCTGCATATTCCATCTTATTTGTCACCAAATCCCATGTCCCATTCAGCAGAGAGGTACTGTTTTCCCTAGTTTTCTTTTGCTACTTATGTGCTTGTGGTATCCCTTCTTGCTGGCTTTGCTAGATTCAACTCCAGGAAAGCCTGGCTGTCCTAACCCTGTCCCTACAAGACTGTACAGAAACTGTATACTCTTTCTGGGTGACCTGCCTCTATTTCACCTCTGATATACCTTTTTTATCTGAGTTCAGTTAAAAGCCCCTTGCTCATCCATGCTGTCCACACACTGTCTTTATTTCCTATTTGTCAGTATGGTTCTTTCTTGAGCTGGAAGGAAGTGATCCTTGAATATCACCCAGCCCTCCTGAACCCTTCCTCTCTCAGACGACATCCCATGGGATCTTTCCAAGCAGGTCCCTGAAGAGACCAAAGTCTGCTCTACTGAAAGGCAGGATTGCAGACCTGCTTTTTGCCCTACTCCCTCCTTTTAGGATCTTGAACAGCAATATTGGAATCAAGGCTGTCTCTGACTTTCACATGCCAACCAGTGCTTCCTTGTTTGTAAGTATCAGGTCCAGGAGACATCCTTTCCTTGGGTCCCCCATTACATGTGCCAGGAATAAGAACAGGCAGCAGCAGCTTGACCTATTTGTGGCTGTTCTCTTCTTTTCTAGGCAACAGCAATACCTATCTGTTACAGAGTAACCTACTACTTTGAGCACCCAGATTCAATTTTCTCTTCGATCTGAGCATTTTCAAAGAACTCATTCAATCTAACCAGTTATGTACCTAAGTTCTAGACCATTTTTTAAAACAATTATATCATAATGATGTAATTTCTTTATCTTTCTTGTCAAAGAGCAAACTTTATTCCAGTCTTGGAAAGGTTAGCTGGAAGCTGCTATCCCACAGAAAGGAGTAATCTCAGGAGAGGACTGGTCAAGGAACATTTATAAACTATTTTATAATTTATACCCATTTATGTCTTTAATTAGGCTATGAAATTGCCTACTGAACATCTTTCTTCCCTTCTATATACTCTGGACCTAACACAATGACTAGTCTTAAACAGACCGTCAGCAAATTAAATGTCATTAACTAGCACTATTATGGAAAGTAAAGCTAAAATAAAATTCATTTTAAAAAATACTGAAGGTAAAAATTAGATCCATAGGAGGTTTTTCTTGAAAAGAATAAGGCAAGCAAGCCTTTAGAAAGAGATGAGTACTTATCATTTATCCATATCTGAATCAGTCACCAAATATGTTTAACAGACAACAGAGAGGTACATCAATTTTTAAGGTGTGATTCATCTGGCCTAATTAGGGAATCTATATTAAGCAGCGGTGAGCTGCATTCTAGAAATGCTTGTTTCTCTCCATGGGCTATAAAGGGAATATACACTGCTGTCTCAGGCATAGACAGACATGTGTATTGTAGATGCTTACATCAGATCAGATGAATCCCATGCTGGATGTACGAATGATGTGCTTTCAGCCAGTCAAGCAACTCCTAAAATAGCAAGAGAATGTAAACTACACCATCGTGCTGTTATGATCTAATGAAGGCTGGTAATCTTTGATGATACTCAGAGCATCTACTGTGTAATGGTGGAATAAACAGATAAAGGAAATATAAAAATAGGAATTATTGCTTAGGTCTCCATGGAAGACGAAGATAAACAATGGCACTTGTTTTCCCAGAGTATCCTATTTGTCTATGTAGGAAGAACAGAAGAGATACAAGAAAGCCATCTAAATGATCTGGTGAATTTGGTTTCCTGGAAGCATCCAAATAAAATTAAATGTAAAATGGCCATTTTTAAGTAGCCATAATAGTTAAATAAATATTATAAAGCCAGCACTTGGTCACATCCTTTATTAATTACAGGAAAAATCCAGGAACATGCAAAATAATTTATTTAATCTTATTATTCCTGCCAGCCCTTTTCATACCAAATACATACTCCATGGGAATTTCCAAACTGTGTAAATGACAGAGATGGAAAGAACAGAAGAAATTACTCTTGGTTATATTAGGAATACTGAACTCAAATGGGGCCTCAAAATTGCCTCACTCTCAGTTCATCTCTTTTCTACTATTTTCCTTTTGCAGGCATTTTGATGTCCAGGCACTTCATTATTTAAGTATTTGTTATTCTTCCCTGTCATTTCTACAGCACTTGGCTGGCTGTGAACCTGTATGACTTCATAGACAAGGCAGCTTTGTGATGTTAGCAAGAGCTCACTCCAATTTTTCACTGTGTCTGTAACATTTTTCCAAGCTTTCCTAGAATACATAGTAACAAGGTAAAAAGACTTGTATTTCAATGAAATACTGTATTCCAAAGGAAGGTGTTTTGGGGTTTTTTTGTTGGTTGGGGTTTTGGGTTTTGGGTTGGTGTTTTTTTTTTCCTGAGGAACAGTTAATGCCATTTCCAGGGACATAAAACTTGCTATTACAGGGGAACTTAGTCTGGAACACTGAGTACCCCAAATGGAGTGTAAGAAATTTTTACAGTGACCACTGAGTGCTTGAGAAGTAATCTCAAATGACAGTTCAGAATTACTACCACTACAAACCATAGCAAGTCATAGCAAATCTTCAGTTAAATAATCAGTCTCTTCCTTATTATGTTCTCTGCACTTCTGTTATTAAACCTTATTTTACAGACATATAGACAAAGTCTCAAATCATAGCTGGTGTAATACCACCAAGCTGGTTGATTTGCAGTAAGAATAACATTTCTGGTGGGTTCAGTCAACAATATCATGTGGAAAAATTGTATCAGAGACAAAAAAAAAGGTTTTCAGAGTATGAGTTTTAAAGCCAGAATCACAGCTTCTTTCCATTGCATGGTTATACCAACCTTTTTTATTTCACTCTTTGTTTTTAACAGCATACCAAGCTGTTGATCTGTAACCTTAACAAATGAATCATGAACACTGCATGAGTACAAGAGAAAAAAAAGTCTATACCTTCAGTCATCTAACTACTTAGAAAAATACACTGCAATTTTTTTTAAGACTAGTATTACTTCCTGCCTAGTTACAAGTAATTTATATTTCTTTGGGGTCTTTTTACTTACAATGAATTAAAGTTGTTAATCATGCTGTCCCACAGTTTTGTATATTATAAATGCAATGATAGCAGATCAAGTGTTCAGAATACTTTGGTACTTGGACTTAGAATAGGATCACCAATCTGTTTCATACTAAAGTTTACTTTAAATATTTGCTGCAATATTTCTAACAAAGACTATAAAGTTTTCAGTAAGACCCGATGGCTTAGGTTTTATTGGATTTTTTTCCCCAGTATTAACATTTCCTAAGTTACGCAGATTCCAAAACTTCTTTTAAGGAACAAGCCAGTATAGAGATCTAACATTACCTTCTCATTTCTTTATATTTCACCAGTCAAGTAGCATAGCTCCACACACATATATTCCATATACATTATGTATATATCATAAAAAGGTCTTGGGAACAAATAGAGTTAAATATGTGCATTATAGTGAAGGACCTACAGCAGAACTGAGTGGAAGAAAAATGGCTTGTTAATATCCTTTATTTGTACTGGGCATGGCAGGAAGGATTCCTGGGGCAGCTTCTCTGCCCTTACACCAGTGCCTTTTGAACTGTGAGGTACTTTCCTCTGTGAGGTAGGTGAAAACCACTTATTTTACTGGACTGGGGAAACAAAATACCTGCTTTGAAAAAGTATCTGATAGCATGCTGCTTCAGCACTACTGCTTCCTGTCTTCTTAGATGGGTGCTTTTGTGAGCAGTCTGCATTCACAAGCAAGAAAACATTTTGCTTTTCTCTTGCTCCTCCCTGGTGTCCATCAATATGTTGCTTCTTTCCTTTAACACAGAATTCATCCTTCCCTCTCCTGTCAACACAATGAAGACAGCAGAAGGTGTACATTATAGATAGACCTTATATATTTCACATATACATGTCTTTTAATCATAATGGTATGCATTCGCTGTTTGTTGTATGTATACGTTCACAGGGAAATCTACACACATACTGGCAAGATGATTTTATAGTTTGTACATTTATAATCAGTTGAATGTGAGAAATATGCTCTGGTGTTTCATGATTTTTAAAATATTTTTATTGCTGCTGTCCAATGAAGACTATAATGGTGTGTAATATTGCTTTAAAAATTGGAAGCCATATTTGTGAATAAAGGACAATAAATTCTGTCATAAAAATCTATGTAAAGGAGAAATGTAGGATCCTTCCTGCAAGACAGTAGTAAATATGAGCACTAGTAAACATTCTAGACCTTGAGTTATTCAACAACTGTTTGTGTACACCTAGTTCAGCAGAAGCATTTGGCTGAGGAAAAAGGCCCCATGGGCCGCTCTGTAGTCTCCTGGTCATTTCAAGTGAATGCAAAATCTCACTGTAATTATGGCTAGTAATTTAGGTTCCAACCTACTCTCATATTTTGCTATTTTTTGCTACATTGTAAGCACTCTAACAGATTGCTTCTTCATAAATGTTAAAAATAAACCAAAGTAATTTAATTTAGCAACTCTTGATCCCAAAAGTCTAATCATAACTGTTCATTATGTTTCTTTTCCTGAGGTTGCCTGCAATACAAGTGTTAATTTATCAAGGGTTCATCTCAGCTGAAAAAGAAAGGGGAGAAAAAAAGCCTTTTTTGTAGAAAAAACCCATGCATGACAATGCACAGAATATATACACTTCCCTTTGTAGTACAGAGAATGAGCATACATTACAGGCAATTTTTTTGGTTCAAAATAACATCCAAATCAGAGAAGAAAAATAGGGTTTTTTTCAATATACAGACTATATCAAAGCTGAAAATAATAAATCAAGAATGGTTAATGTACCAAGAAAATGCATAAAAGACAAAATCAGCAAATATGTAAAGTGGAGATTTGTATTCTCATAAATGCTGCAAAGCACAAGAAAAACTTTTATCACAGAACTACTTCATTATTAGATGTTGTCAGTGCACCCACCAGTAAACAAGCTCCTGATTTCTAGATACAGACAATCATTTGCCTTATCAGTAACCTGGCATCAAGACACTGACCCACCCACCCACCTCTTGAAGGTATGAGTGGTGCTCATTGTATAGCATCACTGGGGAAAGACTTCTACAGTGGGTCTCACAGAGCTTAGGTCCATGGGCAGGCAGAGCCTGGCAGATGTCCAACGGTGTATCCACAAAACTAATGTTTACCAGTGAGGGAAGTTTTGTTTAGGTGCCCTCTACAGTCAACAGTTCATAAGTAAAAATTATTTTTTGTTAAACTTCCTGAGAACTGCACTATTTCTCCTGTGCACTGCCCAGAGTAATTCAAAATTACCTTCCTGTCAACCCGCTGAACAGACTGGGCATTAGAGTTGTGTCTTGTGTCCTAGAGGAAAGAGTAAAACATGAAATCCCAATTTGCATACAAGTTTAATGTCTGTCTGAATTTTTTTTTCAAGTCACTCACATAAAATGGAGTGTTGCTACTTTACATTTGCATTCTGATCCCCAAGCTATAATTCTCAGTTGGTGTTTTAGTCTTTACATACCGAGGGGAAAAAAGTCCTATAATCATTGAAAACCTACTAACTAAACTAAATCGTATGTCCTAATATATTTAGTGAATTTAGTGAATATTTAATAACTATTCTTGCTTTCTACACCTTTAAAAGTAAATGGCAGTTCTGAATTCTCAGGTATATACCAAATTATAGTGTTCTTTGCCCATACTGTGTTCCTGGAACTGTTCTTATTAAATATTATTCTTCTAATATTTTTACATGGATGTAATTATAATATTTCTGATACCATATATAAAAAGGAGATTCCAATAAATATCACTAAAAATAAATAAATACAGGCTATTTTTAGAGGCTTTCTTGGCCTTTATAGTATGCTTGTTATTTTCCCATATCATAAGACTTAAATTTGGAAAGATAAGGAACATAGTAAGCAAGATTTTAAATCCTTGCATAACAACAGATGCCTCCTAAATCTGACAATATGATTAGCTTGTGTATCTAGAATTAATTCTCATCAATTTATGGCACGTACTGCTGATGGAGGCTAATGCAAGTATAGGAAGCTGCTAGTAGTTCAATGTCTCACAAAGTTTCCAATTAAAAGGTTTTAATTTTGTTTAAGTCTGGTTTTAGACAATTAGGTTAATGACAAGAAGGCAAAAGTATGGCCTGAACAGTCCACATCATCTATGTATCAAGGATGGGAAATGTAAAATTCAAGATTAAGGGAATATGTTTACTGAAGGGAATTGATTGGTTTACACAGCAAGTTTGTGAGCACAATCTGTAAGAGAAATTACAAAATAATATTGCTATTATATAAAACACCAACCACACAGTAGAGATAAAATTGTCTCATACATGTATTTGACAGGCAAAACACTGCTGCATGGATGAAGAGAGTGTTTGCTTTAAGTACTGAATTAAAATAAGTTGAATTTTGACTTGCTGTGTCACTTGGTTTTGATTTTTCCCATATTCTTCAGAGCAATAGAGTAATGAATAGAAGCATGCGTTTTCAACTTCTTCTCCACTTGGTTCTTTTTTAATTTTTTTTCAGGACCTTTCCATAAAAACTGCTTTGAAATGTGCTTCACAGTGAGTGTTTTGGCAGTTTGGCATTACAGATTGTAGTTTTGTGTGAAAACTTATCCTACAGATTATTATGGACAAATGTAATCAAACAGTGTTTTGAAATGTCTTACAATGCTCCAAAAATGAGTTTAAGATATAGTTTTGAATATAGATTCAAAGAACTGGAGGTTCTTACCTAAATTCTTTATATTCACCCATCTCTTAGAGCAACAATGCAATTAGAACTAATGCTGCACTATCTCCTATCACAAATCAATGGCAAATGGAGTTCAAGTTAGGACTATATGGGGGAAAAACTTTCATACAAAGGTTGAATGTAATTTTGAAACTTAATAATGGTCTTGAATGTTCAACTCATCTTTCTCAGGAAAGTTGAACAAGAAAAGCTGTGATATTACAGCCAGAGTTGCAGCACTGCCATTAACCAGAGCTAGTCAGCCAAATGCACTGTAGAACAAGATTACAGAAAAGTTCCCTTTCCAATGATTTTATCATTTTGTCTTCTATGCATATCAAGGATCAGTCCCTCTTTTCCTGCTTTCACATATTTAAACCTTACTGTCAACTCTACAGTTCCAAATGAGAAAGCACTTAGTCCCCTGATACTGTCTCCCTTTTTAGCTCTTTCTTCTTCTTTCTCTTCGTCACATTGACAGCTCAAAGATTTTTGAATGACTGGCTGTGTGCTGGAGGCAATGACAGAACTTCCACAACTAAAGCACTGTGTTTTTCTCATCTGAGTTTTTGGGAGGAAAGGAAAGGAAAGGAAAGGA
>NW_008654179.1:68838-71091 GCF_000695815.1 Acanthisitta chloris | reverse complement strand
TCGCCTCGCCTTGCGCGTCTCTCACTTGCTGCTAACTTCTGCCGAGCTTTTACCACGCAAGTTTGAAATTTTCCGTGCCAGGTGCCTGCCCCGGGCTGATTATTTTTTCCCTTTTTGGGAAAAAAAAAGTAACCAAAATGATTCAGTCGTTTCCAAAAATAATACTAGTTGCCCTTGTATAAACCAGCAATTCTTTATTCATAAGGCCAGGGGGGAGTAGTGTCAAGGTTGTGCTTTTGGCTGCCTCTGTGCAGCTTCGCTCCAGTGAAAATTTTTAGAAAGAAACAGCTGTTTACACTTGTCTGGTAGAGATAACTTCACCTTGTCTGACACCCTCCTCGGGCACATTCGTTGTGAAACACCTTGTGCTGATGGGACTGAACATCTACACACAGCAGGTGAACCATCTCTTCATGCTTCCCATGCTTGAGGACATGCTCACATCACCCTGGGGCTCCTCCTTCTAACTACACCCGCTACAGTTTGGGGGGGAATGGCATGCTGTGGCCCCTTTTTCCACACTGACACCCCACCTGGCCTGGAAACAAAGCAGCCTTTGTTTGCCCAGGACTTCTGGACTGAGTTGTCAATGACGCTCTAATACCATAAACGCAAGGAGTTGATGTGCATCAGACAGAGATGCCACACAGCTCCACACCATGTGCAATACAGTCAGTTCCCTGGACCACTTTTGGGATACTCTGGGCTTAGTGCTTATTTGTTACATACAGTCTCTGAACACTGAATGTCTGGGAAGTGTCAGAAAGAAAATAGTGACTTGGCTGCAGGATCAGTCCCACCTCAGCTTCTGAAAGTGGCAAAGTCTGGAGTCACTTGATGGGAGGCATGGAGGTTTCAGATGAGTCCGGGATCACAGGAGATGCAGTGTAAAGGAGGAGGCAGGCTGACCCGATGCAGATACAACACACTCAAGACAGATCAAGTCAAAGGGATCAGACTTGGACTGGGTCTCAAACAAGCCCTCTCAAATGGAGATAGGAGAGCTGCTGGTCTGATCAGCAGCTTTGGAAGCAGCAAATGTGCATCTATGAAGTGTGCATCAACAAAGACCATACCGGACTAAGCACACTATACAAGGAGGCTCCACAGAGCCTGCAGGCAAAAATGTAAACCTGGCAAAGCAGGCCCCTCACACTGCCTACCAGCAGGAGGCTTAGCGCAGCTTCAGAGACCTGCTTGCTTTGGAGGCTGGCCACAGGAGAGCGAAAGGCTCCGAACCTTTGCCTGAGCATGGGCAGGAAAAGCTGGTTGGTGACCAGTAGCCCATTCTATACTTTTCAGGAAAGGCACTGGCAGAGCCAGATCAGTTTGCAAAAGAAATTAGTTCACTGTTTCTCTGAACAGAAGCAGATGTTCTGGAAGGAACAGCAGGTGCACACTGTTGGATGGCACTGGGCACAGATGCAATCCTGGCTGTAAGGCCAGAGCTCCTGACCCATACAACCTGGAGGAAGCTTTCAAATGAATGACTTGGCATGGGCCTACAGCAGGTCACTATGCCCTGTACTTTGAGGAACACATCATTAGTGTAAGCTATACCTGCCCAGTCATACTGAGGAGATGAAGTAAGGCAAGATGTGGGGAATTGATTGAATAGGGAGCAATCTTAACACAGTCTTCAATCAAAGATTATGACCCAGATCAGGTCTCAGGTAAGTTTGAATAGATTATAGACAGAAATAAAGCACTATGCACAGCCACCACAAAAATAATAACCTTGATATAAAGGGCCTTGATACACCTGCAGTATAACTGTGACCTATTCCATCCTTTCCTCTTCCAGGAACAGTACTGGCAGAGTTTCAACCCAGATAAACCATTAAAAATGGTCTTGTACTAGACAGCATGGGTGTAATAGGGATGGATTGTAAATTCGGGTTCCACATGATTAGTGCTAAATATGTGTCTTGGGAGGCAGATTGCAGAGGTCCTCCACTGATATTGGGATGAACACAACCCATCTTCATGAGCACAGAACTTCTCCATTCTCTGGGGACTCAGCCCAGGGAACAGTAGTATGTAAAGCAGGACTTCCTGTAATGTGCAGTGAGCTACAGTATTTAGTGAGGTTCCTTGGGGGATGGCAAAGGTAGAGTTTCCAAAAACTCAGGAATGTCAGTTACATTTTGACATAAAATGATGTTCCTTTTCCATTATCCTTTTGATCTCTGAAGAGGAGTTCTGAAGAGGGATCTCTGATGAGATGTTCTAACACTCTTTACACTGGAATCA
>NW_008654179.1:60852-68804 GCF_000695815.1 Acanthisitta chloris | reverse complement strand
AGCAGGGCAGTAGGGCCCAGCATTCATTCACTGTACTTCCTCTGGCACACTATACTGAGAACAGTATCTCCAGGTGAACACACAGTCATTTGCTGAGCTGAAAAACTTGTTTGCTCACTGCATTCCTTCTGATCACTGTATGTATAACTATAGCGGAAAAGGCCAACCTATCTTCCCCATGCCATGCTGCCTGTGTGAAAAGAAAATGATGCCTTTGTTCACGGCAAGTTGACCAGAACTTCATAATATTCAAAACCTACCAAACCTTCTAGAAGTCATTGTTGAAATAGAAGCAGGCCAGCTTTTGCATATGAGCTTAAGTGCAACTGTCATTGACACGCCAGATGACACATGAAGGGAGATGGATAGGGCTCATGTGGCACTGGAGAAGTGGATCATCAGTATTTTTAATAAGACAATGTACCTGGTCCACCAGGAGTAGGCACCAAGATGCTTTTCCTCCACTCCTCTTCCTCCCTTTCCTCCCCCATCCCCTCTCCAAACGCATTCTTGGACATGGATGGAAGTGGCAGAAATTGGTGGATAAGCCATATCTCTGATTAGGAAATTGCCTGTCTCCTTACGGCAGTGTCAGCAATGTCAGCTTTACACTTTATTCTCCTGGTGTTGAATTTCTTGCCAACTATCAGGCACTTACAGGGCTCAAAGGAAGGAAGTTAGAGGCTGATAAATGCACCTTCCATCCAGCCTGACACCAGTATCAGATCCATTCCAGTCATCAGATGCTCTAGCAAGTATGACCTCTGCCAGGAAGTTACCACAGACCTCACAAACAGGATGAAAAGATGGCATTTGAAGGGATAACTGCAACAGCCATTACCTCTACTGAAGTAGACTCTTTCTCAAGGCTTTTACATGTTAATATTGGCTGACACAATATTGTCAATGAAAGCACTGGCAGCTTTAATGTTGTGGAGTACCTGGTGCAGGAAATAATCACAGAGGAGATTATTTTAGCAGCAGTAGTGTCCCTAAGAATGGTGAAGGAAGAAAATGCTAGGAGGCAGTGTTCTGTAGTCCTTGTTACCTTTTCTTCCCATAGAAAGCAGAAATCATTTCCATGGCTAGGACAGAATCTCAGACTGAGGAACCACCAATGCAAAGAGAAAAGGAGGAGCTGAGGGGGAAAGAAGATAAGGAAAGAAAGGCCTGGCCTTTCTCATTAGAGCATCCAGTGTCAGAAGCAAACAGAAATTGAAGCAATTAAACTACTCTATGAGGAGGAGAGGTAAGTGATTTGCAAACAACCAGTTCCTATAGGTGCACTAGGACAAAGAACATATAAACAGGAGGAACAAAAGTCAAACAAAAGGGGTGAGAGCAAAGAGATACAAACACTAGTGCAAACAATCCCAGGTACAGAAGGAAACAGACAAGAGGAACATTTGGGTAGGGTGAGAAGAAACAATCCCAGGTACAGAAGGAAATGGACAAGAGGAACATTTGGGTAGGGTGAGAAGACTGGCTCCAAGCAAAGAAGTGGAGTAAGCTTGGGGGTAAGATGCTAATTTCTTGGCGATCAGAAAGGTAAGTATCAGATGTTAAAAAATGGGGGGTGAGGAGGAAGAAGGAGTGAGAAAGAAACAAACAAACTACAGCTGCAAAAGGAGAAAGAGGCATTCTGGCCTAATGCTCTTAAAGACAGAAAAGGGTCTAGGGAGGGAAGACTTCTCTTCTAGGAGACAGAGAATAGCAGAAAAACTGAAGAGTCTCAGGACCCCTGCCAATGTACTTTCTATATCACAATTTTAAAAATGAAACTCTTCTACATGTCAACTAAATGGTGCATTCTTCATGTTCTGAGTACCCGTTTGCCAGGTTCAAACTGAAAAAAAGTCAAAGGCATTTGCAAGTAAAGCCAGAAGATGTTGTATTTTGAAGATGAGTGTCATACAATACTTAATGTGCAAAAAAATTACCAGTTGAGTTATCTAAATACTGAAGACCAGTTGAAAAACTTTACATTGTTTGACTAGCCATCTATCTGCAAGAGGATAAATCCCCTTCCCATACTTGTGAAAGCTGTTGTGAAAGTCAGTGCTGATAAGACATTTAAAGCTGAATACTAGTTAAAAGCACAAAATAAGAGCAATCTCACCCCCAGAGCAGTAAATAATAAATAAATACATCCTAAGTCTGCACAACTAAAACACTGAAAAGTTGTTCATTAAGCAAATGCTGTCATATTTTCTGCGCTGAATGCAGTAAGAATGGTCCTGTAAAAAACAAAACCAACAAAAAAAAAGCCCAAAAAAGCCAAAAACAAACAAACAAAACAAAAACCCTGAAGCAATTATATAAATGAAGGCCATCTCATAAGGCACATGAAGAACAGGGTCAAATCAAAACTAATAACAACATGCAGTCTGGCAGATCCTTAACTAAGATTTACAATTGTTGAGTCCTGATCTCTACAGAGTTTGTGGGTGTAATATTAAATGCAAAATTGTGGCTAAATATTTATTGTATATTAATATGGTCGAGGATCAAAGTTATTCTTGTTTCTTTCCAGAAGATTTATTGTACTATGTGGTTTTTAAATGCTTTTGAAGAAATAATCACAGGCCTGAGGAGTTCATAATCCAAAGCTAAGAAAAAAGCAGACTAGAGGACAAGTGCAGCATGTTTGAGGTATACCAAAATTACCAAATTCCAAAGCTGAGGGGTAATCAATCTACTAAAAGTACCTCTTTTGTGATTGCCCTCAAAAGATATTTCAGTGTAAACAAAACAGTGATGTCACCATCATTACAATCCCTAGCTTGAATGAGTACAGGTTCAGATGAGTAAAGCAGATTTAAATGGTATATAGCAAGTCAAGACAGGTTACTTAATGAATAAAATCACTTCCACTTCATTTTCTCTCCTCAATTCTCCTGTCTTTTAGAAGATCGATTGTCTTCATGTTTCTTTTTTCTTCCACATAAAGAGAAGGAATACACATTTTAATGATTTAAATGTGTTTGAGCTGTTAAATAGTTCAAAAACAGGTTTTGGTCTAGGGAACTTTGTTTCAATATGTCCTTTAAAAAAAAAAAAAGGTCTGCTTAATCATTTTCTGGTATGTCACAATACTGAAATCAGTACAGATGTCTGACAGAAGGAAAATATTTATTAACTTGAGTGTATGGAACCTAGCCATTTTAGAAGGCATGGTCAGATAGTATGAAAGGTCTCTAACAAACTACTAAATATCTTGACAGTGTGTCCATCTATTGCTATTTATCCCTCCTTCATACCAGCTTTAATCATACACAGTACCTACCTTGTCTGAGTACAGTAATGCAATTAACAAAGTTGGCCATCACCAGTAGCAGTAGTTGACTCCAAAGAAGATATTCAGCTAAATTTCTAGACACATGACAATATACGCAGCTGATTTTTTACATCAATTTATATTTTTTTCCCCGTCCAGCTTGTGTGCAATATATAAAAGGCAAGAAATTTCAGCCCATTATATAGAAAAGCTGTAAAATCCCTCAGACTTAATCATATGTTTAATGCTCACTGGATCACTATGTCAACTCAGTATCACCACAGCTAGCTCACTAGAAGAAGAGGCTTTCCTGACATTCCACCTTCACATGGTTCAGTTCTGTGGGAGCCATGATATTTACTTTTTCTGCAGGACAAAGAAAGGAACAGTTGTTTAACATAAAAGACAACATTTGCACAATTTAGGCAAGAAGAAGTTTCTAGACATCACAAGAATGAAGGTCTAGGGAACCCTTTTAAGACAGATCTAGGGCAACCTTGAGAAAGCAAGGAACAACTTAGTTTAAGCTAGACCTTGAAGTAGTAATTAAGGTCTTTAGCATGTAAATGCTTGCAGTGGGAGAAGACTCTTCTAAGAAAAGCTTCCAATAAGTTCTTTCCAGTCCTGTGGTCTCATACATTTCACAGCTGCACTTGTTCCTTGTTGTCTCAGTGTAGTATTTTAACCTCACCCAGGCCTTCACATCAAAATAATCAGTACCCTTTATTATAGGACTGCTTAGTCCAAAGTCATGAGTTTAACCTTTAGCCTATTCCTCAGCCAAAGAAGAATATTAAAGATTAGTCAGCTTCTGTAAAACTTTTTCACATGCACAGAAGGAAGACAGCAAATAAACACTGAAGATATACATATATCCTAGGTTCCAGGTAGCTGAAGTAAATTGTGCAATATGAGACACCAAATCTCTTTTCCCATGAGGCTCTCCAGATGATCATATTCTTCCCACACAATTTCTCTTCCATCACCCCAGGGAGTTTAATCATACCTGTTGTGATGAAAAGCCAAGTTCTAAATGAGTTTGGACACCCTGTGGACTCAGTTCCAAAATGCCAAATTAACTACATGCCAATTATCTACCCATAAAATGCCTTCAGAGTTGGCAGTTCTATTTCATAATGTCATACCACAAGGTCTTCACCCAGCATCTAGTGACTATACCTTTACAACCAGTTGTAACATCATCTGCATTAATATAATTTTCCTTTCTTACAACAATCAGTTGGGATTAAAAAAAAATAACAAAAATAAACACTGCAATCACTGCCTTTTCAAATGAACTATCTTTACTTCATACAAAGCTTTCAATTCACTTGTTGTGAGCTTTGTTTTCTCACCAACAACACAACCAAAAAGTACGTCTAACTTCAGATACTTTTCTTCCATATTTAAGAAGTTTCAGTTCTTGAGAAGTAAGGTACTTAGTGACAGAAAACAGTGACATAACATATAGTCCTTTAATATTTAAATACAACATTATAATAAATCAAATTATAATAATATATTACCTAGTTACAGATTGCAGCTTAAGTGTTTTACTGGATATTATTAAATTTATTAAACATTGCCTTTCCCATCTCTTATGTTCAAGCATAACCCTATATATTTCTATTTTCTCCAGAAGAATTAGGAAACCTTTTCTTTAAAAGGGGAATTAAGCAAGAAGATACTAATAAGACAAGAAGGCAATTCTTTCACTTGTGGCCTCCCGAGAGAGAGACTGAATGTTGTTTCTAACAGAGCATAGAAAATACAGTGAAAATGTGTTTATTGATGAAGGACACCATGGATGCAAATGAGGTTACATGTCCCAGTGGGCACAGCTTTGTAATATTTTGGGGGAGGAAGTGGGTGGCCTGTTTCGCTTCCCCCCTCACATAAAGAGAAATACTGCACGGATCATCATCCCCACTATCTCTGGTTTTCTGGTACTGATAGAGGAGCATGGACATAAGGAACATTTATTTACAAGTCAAATACATGTCCCACATTTTTTTATGCTGTAATTAAGAGGACAGTGCTGCTAATGAGCTCTCTGTATTCCTTAATGCAAATCAGATTAAGAATTACTAAGAGTATAACCTCCTCATGTGGGGACTGTTGTCAAAGTCCCTTGTGTAAATGCGACTTCTCAAAAGTTCAAATCTCCTGAGACTCATATTTTCAAATTTCCCATCTGAGACCTAACAAGGTACTACATTTAAGATTCTCAACTGAAAGGAAAAGGAATTGATGGCAAATATAGTTGCATCAGTCAGGAGAGAAAGCGATTACAGCATAAATCCAGTGATTACTGTCCCTCTGAACATCCTTCTTAGCAAAAATGACCCCTCATGGATAGCTGATAGATAACATGAAACAAAGTAATACTTTCCAGGTCTTGTAATCTGATCTTTTCTTGTATCTTTTTCTTAATGAAGAAGAGTTCATCCGACTGCATTAAGAGTTTGGATGCCCATAAAAGAGCCTAGAAAAAAACAGATCACAGTTGAAAATTTTCCTGAGCCATTATCAAACTGCACTCTTGTTCTTGTCGTTCCAGACTCATCCACACATATGCTTTCAGTTCTAATGATTTACTCTATTTCCAGACTGGAAATCACCGTGGCACAAATTCCACCCATTAAACAATTTTGGGCAAAGAAGCTGTGAGGGTTCGGGCAAGAAGAAAGCAGCCAGAAATGAGAATGGCCAGCTAGGAAAAGGAAGGTACAGCATGATCTGTCTCAATTCCTAAAGAGCCTGTACTCCGGTCTAGAGGATTTACTGAGTGAGCAGGCAGTGTGCTTAGAAGTGATGGCCACAGGCCATCACAGTGAAAATGGAAACTGCTACCTGCCCTTTCTGTGCTATATGGCCTAAGTTCTTAGAATATTTATGAAAGTACCAAATTGTAAGTAAATGCTGCCCTGGACAATTGTTCTGTCAACAAATGGAACACATGTTTCTGCAGCACTCTGGTGACTGAGTAGGAGTCAGATTACATCCCATCAGCCAGCTGGGAAGCTAAGTTTTCCCTTGTGATTGCAAACCACCAAGTTGTTTTTGGCAAGATACAAATAGCTGTGTCCCTGACAGACATCTAGACACTGAATTTCCAATTATGGAGAAGTTGCATTTAAGAGTTTCAGATTTGAAATATGGACTTCACCTTAATTCCACAGCTATTGCCAAATGATTTGCCTGTGAAGTTACAGGCCAATCTGGGGAAAGAAAATCACAGCAGTTTAGAAAAAGGTTGCTAATGCACTTGCCTTTGTTTAGCAAAGGATTAAAACACCTGTAGCCAGGCCATATGGATTTCCAGTTTTCATAAAATGCAATTATTTTATCTCAAAATTGGCATTTTTTTACTGATTGATTCATTTATATTAGTGGGGGATGAGGTGAGAAGACAAGTTGGAGTCTATTGATATCAAAATTTAGACAAAAAAGATAAAGAGCTTCTTGGATTTTCTTCCTTTGAATTTGCAACATTAACATTTTATCCTGTCTCCCTGGCTTCAAAAATCATCTGCCTATACTGACACATTCAGCTTCCACCCAGGTGCTTTCAAAATTCCTTTGTATCATGAATTTCATTTCTTGTGTATTTCATATAGTAAAAAGTTGTTCTGTACAAGCACATGGGATAGTCCCTATTGTCTTTGTGCTGCTGAAGTGTTCTTCATATTCTTCACAATGATACTTTTTTACTATGATCTGTTTTAAAGATGCAACATTCTTGGACAGTCTCAAATTTCAGTTTGATATGAAAAGTCAGATTTCGTGAAAGACATAACTTTTCTCTTTATGATCACGCAGCTCACCTACAATTGCAGAAAGTTTCATACACAACATTCACTCAGGAATTCATCCAAAGGACTTCAGTAAAAGCAGATATTAGATCATTTATGAAATATATTAAAAAGGAAGAAATATCTAGATAAATTAAGTTAAATAATAAGGAAAGAAAAATATGTGGAAACAGAATATGGAAGGGGATTATTTGGGAAAGACAAAAAAATTGCATCTTTTAAACTAGGCTACCTAACATGAAATGCTTTATGTCTGTAGTCAGATGTCTGTATTAGTGACTAGATTGCCACATGTGCCAAATGGGTTACAGTGCTTTCTCCAAAATTTAACAAAATCTAGATTCTTTATTTACTGTACACATAATAATTTACATTTCAAATAGTTAAACCTGGAAAAAAAAAAAAAAGAAACCAAAACAAAAATAGGTATAAATCTTGAACCCAATTCAGGACTCTCATTTCAAGTCAGCTCCCAGTTACAAAACTCTTGCTTACTTTGGTGACAGCTGCATCCACTCAAGTACTACCAGACTAAAGTATAAAACATAGCAATGATCCCTGTGTTACTTCCTCAGGTGTGGTGTCATACAATCATAGAATAGTGGATGAGAAGCTGGCAGTGTGCGCTAGCAGCCCAGAAAGCCAATGGAATCCTGGGCTGCATCAAAAGGAGTGTAGCCAGCAGGTCAAAAGAGGTGATTCCTCCCCTCTACTCTGCTCTTGTGAGACCCCACCTGGAATACTGCCTGCAGTTCTGCTGTTCTTAACATAAGAGGGACATGGAACTGTTGGAGCAAGTCCAGAGGAGGCCACGAAGCTGATAAGAGGACTGGAGCATCTCCCCTGTGAAGACAGGCTGA
>NW_008654179.1:59330-60798 GCF_000695815.1 Acanthisitta chloris | reverse complement strand
CAATATCTGAAGGGCCTACAAGGAGCCAGAGAGGGACTCTCTGTATGGAACTGCAATGATAGGACAAGGGGTAATGGGATCAAACTGAAGGAGGGAAAGTCTAGGTTGGATGTGAGAATAAAGTTTTTTACTATAAGGGTAGTGAGACAGTAGCATAGGTTGCCCATGGATGTGGTGGCTGCCTCGACCCTGGCAGTGTTCAAGGCCAGGCTGGATGAGACCATGAGCAACCTGATCTAGTGAGGAGGTGTCCCTGCCCATGGCAGGGGGGGTTGGGACTAGATGATCTGTGAGGTCCACTCCAACCCTTAAATTCTATGATTCTAGTTTCTGTTGGAAGGGACTTTTAAAGATCATTTAGTCCCACTCCCCTGCCATGGGCAGGGACATCAACTAGATTGGGTAGCTCAGAGCCCTGTCCAATTCTGTGAGTCTCCAAAGGGACATGAGTATTATTTCCATGGCAGTAATATTAACTAAAAGCAGTGGCTCTGAGTCACATCATCAGATTCACAAGCACTTTGTGAATAGTTATGCAGAATTTCTATTCGCTTCTAATTTTGATACGGATTTTCAGATTCTTTCTTCTCGAAAACAACCCGCATAATGTTCACCTGGTTTAAGCATTTTATCAATGGATATAAGAATGTATTTTGAAATAAATGTTATCACTATCTCCAGGACAATGGAAGTTCCTATGGCACCAAAGGAAGAATGCTGCTACAAGTACTAAATATTATATGACAATGGCAGTATTACCTAAAACATCCTAAGCTGATTTTTAGGATGTTGACTTCAATGATCTCTA
Source organism: Acanthisitta chloris (assembly GCF_000695815.1). Classification (NCBI taxonomy): domain Eukaryota; kingdom Metazoa; phylum Chordata; class Aves; order Passeriformes; family Acanthisittidae; genus Acanthisitta; species Acanthisitta chloris. The sequence continues at coordinate 59,990 of NW_008654179.1, read as the reverse complement.
CCAGTGATCTAAGTGTGTGTTTGCACTTACAGTTAATATATACCCACTTTCAAGATCCCATTTACAGCACTTAACTCTCCTGCAGGTTGTTTATGTTTTATTTGAGCTTAGAAATATTTTTTTCTTCCATATTTGTAGTTCTACTCTGACCCTATCTGGTTATAAAGACCCATAATAACTATGTCTAACAGAAAAACATCTTGACCTGGGTCGAAAAAGCCAAATACAGTCTCATCTATTTCATTCTTCTCTGAGAAAAAGTCTTCCTTACTAAAGATTTGCAGCTTGTGTAAATCATTTTGGCTACCCAGGCTTGACTGTGTCTGTGTCAAGCAGCTCATGTACAGCCTAAGCCATAGCACTATATCATTTCAAAAGTGTGCAGGGAGAGACAGAGAATAAAAAGCTGACCAGACATGAGGCCATTCTGAACTGAGAATCAAGTTGGCACATTAGCTTGGAAATCTGCTGGGGCTAATCACTGTTGTGAGAAATAGTCCATATAGACATAGCCTCAGATAGCTGCTGACATTTTATGACTCTCCTTTGCCTTTTATGTGAGCTGCCATTTATAGCTGAGAAATTGTTCTTATTTTATTCCTTCTCAATTTCTGGACCTAAACCAGTACTAAAAGTCTGTTTAGCAAACCCACGTGAGAC
>NW_008654179.1:57809-59318 GCF_000695815.1 Acanthisitta chloris | reverse complement strand
GCTGAACTTTGAAGGCAACTGACACTGTCAGTGGTTTGGCTTTCTACCTTATCTCCCCATCAGCATTTGTCTCAAGCTTTTATTTCTATTGTTCCATCAAAGAAAAACATAGAGAGACAACTCTCTTTATCTTCGCCTGTGTGCTATGGTTTGGAGTGCTTTTGGCAATGTCATTTATAACCACACCTGCTTAAGCTGTGAATAAAGCATCCATATACCCCAGCAAATATACAAATCGGGTTTACACATTCACTGACTTACTACAACTAGCAATTGTAACAGGTACAATATGAACATACAGTCTTGCAATCATTATACACACTTACTTTTTTGTCTATGGAACATAAAATTACTGTGATAGCTGCAGAGAAACATTCCAGAAATCTAGCACATCAAAGCTGTCTATAAAAACAAAGTTTCTAGGATTTGATTTCTCAAAGAAAATATGCATAATAATGGCAGTATTAGGGCCTCAAGTTTGGCCTCTATTCTCAGATCTTCCAAGATATCTAAGTGTTACTGTTGTATTGCATTTCAGTAAGAAATTTGCTCTCCACCTTCTTCTCCATTACAGTTTCATTTGAAAGAAAAACAAAACACTACTGCAAATAGTTGTTAATTCAACATTAACATCAGTTCAGCAAAGCTCTGCACAAATCTTCCCATATGGAATATGGCTTTATTTGTTTAAGCTTCTAAATTAGGTTATATAGAAACTTATTAGAATTTATATCACCCACCCAAAATCCTGTATAAACCCTAAGCTCTGCAAAGTGTAATACAAACCAAAGATAGAAGATTGTAGAGGGAAATAAAATGTCAAACATTAGCTTCACAATTTGCCAAGAAAACTGTAGATAAAAATAAAGCTTGGAAGTTAAGTCTAATACTTGGCTGCAAGAAAGCTTACTTTGCTGAGGACTAGGGTTTAGAATAACTCCCCAAAGAACTTCAGTACTAGTAAGAACAGACTGCAAGGACTTATGTTATTTAGAAAACAATTCCTTCTACAGCCAGAATGATTAGCTTTCAAGAGCACATCTGGCTTTCCCTCTTCTCAGTTTTTAGTTAAAATAAAATTCTTTTGCCACTAATATTTTTGGAGAAGACCCAGAGTGGATGAAAATGGTTCCATTAAAAGATGACAGCCTTGCAACAGAGATGATAAATTCTGTTATATCTCAGAGCAAGAGCAACAGTAATTGAACATTTCTGGGTACTATACTTTCTCTCTGGCTACAGAGGGAAAGAATTTTCCCCTGAGAGAATCTACACCCAAAATAACTTAAGTACATCGAAGTATATCACTGTTCTCTCAAGATATCTATGCCAGGGACAAGTTACAATCCTGGTTCTTATTGCTACTACCAAATTTCAAGTTTTGCACATTGTTCATACAAGGAAGCATGTCCCACAATTTATTTCTACCACTTAAATGCTCTGTTCAAATCTAGTCCCTGAGAGCGCATTCATATTAGCTGTTTGCAGAGCTCATCGCAGTAAAGAATA
>NW_008654179.1:49316-57790 GCF_000695815.1 Acanthisitta chloris | reverse complement strand
CCATTATTTCTGATTCAGTGTCAGAAGGTTGGTGTGTGGTCCCATACCTATATGGTTTAATCTGAATCTGGGCTGCTGCAGTCTTGCTCTCCTCTGCATGCCACATTTATCTCTCTTGTGCTAGCACTGCTGCTTCTGCAATTGTTCTGTGAGATGAGCCAGCTGAAAACCAACCCCAAAAAAAAGGGATCCATTTTTGTCTGCCTCAGCTCTTGAAGGAGAGAAGACCATGGCAGCCTCCAGTAGTTGAGCTGCAGTTGCTGCAATACCGCACCTGTGTTCTCATCTCCAGTTTTCCCATTACATCAGACTCTTCTGTCTCCTCCATTAGATTTTCTAACCAGAGCCTTGTGCTTTCCTCTTGTAGCTTCTCATAGTTAGCTGAAGCTCTTTGTAAGCATCCCCTGAGCTATCTTATTCTTCTCCTTCCAATCCCCCTGTACTTAACATGGGTGAAACTGCTGGCATGCACTGACAACTTCCTATAAACATAGATCAAAAATATCCCTCTTGTTTACTTACCCTGTCTGTTTGCAAGACTTGTTTATGTGACGGTCTTTGAAGTACTAGCTATGTCTGTGCTATATACTGTACAAATGCAGAAAAAAATTTCAGCCAGAGACACAAGGCAATAAAAGTACCATATTCTTGATCCAATTGAGCAGCCATTCCCAGACTGTGATATATGTATCAGTAGCAATACCTCCAGTAGTGGTACTAGTTGCTATTGCCATTACTCTATGACTGATGCGTAGCCAAAAAAAAAGAGTTGTGAGGTAAGGAGCACTCGTGTTGCTTCTGGGCTGGACATTACTAAATAAACTAGCCATCATGCATGCTCACTGTGGATGCACTTGTGAAGCTCAGCAGAGAGAAATAGAGTTCCATGATGAGAAGCCACTTCAGCCTCTACAGCTGCAGGTGTGCCTTCAGGAGCAGCAGAGTGACCCAAGCCAGAAGGACTTACTCTAAAAGAGAGGAAGGATTGTGCTTTACCTATCGTAGTGAGTAAACACCAGAGACAGCAGCTCTTCTGCTCTGTCTTCAGATGCATTTTTCTAACTTTGAACCCACTTTCAGCCCAGCTCTAGTAAAGTTATTTGGCTTTGGTGAAAGAGCTTTGTATGTGGTCTACATGCTGCTGTCACAGGATGTCTCACTGCCTCACATGCTATTTCAAGTATAGAGATTCTTCACGAACGCCAAGCTCACGGGATGAAAAGGAGGTGACTCAGCACTACCAGTAGGCAATAAGGTAGGCACAAATCAAAGGCCATTCCTTCTACCCTTCCTACAGTGTGCAAGCAAGATGCATACTCTAAATCTGTGGCAGCTCAAATCACCTTTATTAACAGGCCCAAACATGATTCCTAGCAGCACAGTCTAGGCCATGTGACTAAAATAAGATAGTAGAAACTAAGTAACCTTTGGACATACTTTGGCAGTAGATTGCCAGGACAGGTGCTGCATGACTGGTCCTGATAAGAACAATCCTCCAGCAACTGTCCCACGGTGTCATTGTTCTTCAGATAGTACCAACTTCAGTCACTTGCTAGAACTCCACCACTCAGGAACCCAGACACCATCACTCTTTTCTGCAAAACCCATTTCCTAGCCCACCTTGCCAGACAGTCTCCATCTCTAAACTGTATTGCTGCCTGGGAAAGGATTTTTGGATCACTTAGACCTGTAGGCTTGTACTGACTCTTGGGTCACATTGCAAGACACATTTACATGGTTGCTGAAGCATGGAAAGCGAAAGTGGGCTCTGCTGGGAAACACTACGCAAAGGTACACCAAGAGCCTGACTGAGCATGAGGAAAACATACAATCCAAGTTGCTCTCCTCTAGAATCGAAATGTTCTTGACAAACCTGGCAATGATGCCACTCCAGTGTTGTCACTCGTCACTCATGCTTCATAAGATCCAGGAGAAGAACTGTTGGCAGTGTTCACAGAAAATGGATTTGAGGGATTATCCCTTGTGAAAAATATACACTGAGGAGGGGAATATGGATTTCATGTATTGCAGGAATAGCTCTGTCCTAGATCAGGTTAAACCTAGACTTTGAATGAGACACAGTAAGAGCAAAAGGAGACAGTTCAAATGACTCTGTGGCACATGCTTTTCTAGCTCAGGAAGCATGTAATTTACATTCCCCCTCCTTTTCAAGGTATGAGATTCATACAGGTAACTAGAGGATATGTAATCTGACTGTTTAAAACCAACTTATTCCAGAGATATGTCCAAGTGAAGCAGACTGAAGGAAACGACTGAGATGTTCTACTGAAAAGGACAATTAAATGACAATGAAAAGAACACCAGGAGGCTAGGAGAGCATAGAAAGTGATCCTGACACTAGAAAGTAGAGTGTGACAGCCCGTTGGCCCCTCTGTATTATGCAGCTACATGCATCCCCACTGCACCACAGTGAGCAGTCTAAACCAACACCTCTCACCTCACAACTGTGGCAAGCAGAGACCACACGTGTGGCCAGGCCCTGCAGTGCAGCCGACAGGCACTTGCTAACACAGCTTTCCAAGTGCCCACACCCAAGTATGTTTCTTAGTCAATGAATTTTGGCAAGATACTCACGGACAGCATTGACACATCTCATGAAATACAAGATGAAATTTTCCAGACACTTGGAAAAACAGTGACTTCTCAGTGTATGGGTAACTGTGCTCATGGGACCGCATATCTTGCCTTCTTATCGGTCTGTACTGTACCTAAACCAAAATGACTGATACAGAGGAAGTCAGTATCTGGGAAGCTTCCTCTATTTAAAATATATTTATTTTAAGACAAATTAATATTAAAGTATTGATGGGTTTTGACAGCTATTAAATCTCTTCTGATTCGTTACTCTTTGACTTTTTCTTCTTTTTAAGGTAAGCTACCATCAAATAAAGGAAAATGTCTCAAGTCAAGTTAGCATTTTTGTGCCACATTTACAGGGACTTTGACAAATATGTGAGATAATGCACAGCACATTACAGTTAAACTATGCACAGATAGTGCACAGTTATATTACATATAACATATTACATTAGATATCAGCATATTACATCCCAGTTTGACATAGTTTAAGTTATCTTTTCAAGCCTTACCTTGTTTTACAGGACTGAATGTGTTCTTCCAGCTACAAAAGCTGTTTAAGTATTACTTAGGAATATCCTGACATTCTGACCCTTCCACCCATTGTTGCATTTCCCCATGATGTGGTGGTGTTCATTCAAAGGTTGGACTTGATGACCTTGGAGGTCTTTTCCGACCTTAATCATTCTGTGGTTCTATGACATGTGCAAAATATAGTAAGACAATGTACAACGGGAATATAAAATCTAGGTCTATCAGAGGCCTGTGAAGCTATCAAACTCCATATCCTGTGCCTGTTTAGGTAGTAATGAAATCTATCCTTTCTCCTATCTAATGCATGGGCCTATGAGCCAAGGAATATTGTGAGGCCAAAGTCCTTGCAAGTTGTTACCCATACTGTAATGGTATCAATTTAAGCATATCAGTCTGAGGAAGAGGCCCCTGCTTGCAGCTTTTTTAAAAGATTTGCACTTCTAAAGTAGAGCTTCTGTGCTCCCTCAGTGGAAGAAAAAAGTCCCTAGAAAGCCATCCCACATCAGTGTAAGTGCTCAGTCTTCTTTGTGCTCATAGGTGAGGTCTCATGCATCCAGGAAAGACAGGACTGGGTTCTGTTGCCCATTATTTCAAAAAAAGCCCTCTTTTTTTTCTGGCACAAAGTCTAGAATTGTCACCTTCAACTGAAGTAAGAACATACTTCACACCTGGGTAATGTTCCCTCTCCCTCAGACAGTCAGAGAAAAAGCTATGACTCAATAATGAACACCTTTCAAGTATTTCAAGTTTCCAGAGTGTGATTACAAATCAATTTTTCTTGCATCAGAGAAACATCCCCTCCAGGCCTTAAGTTCTGCAGCTACTCCTGATCATTCCTGATGGGCACCTGGACTACTTCCCAGCAAATACATTCATTTCACACAGTCCCAAAAATGCTCGTTCATCTCATTACCTGTCCCTCTGATAACAGCAGTCCTAGGAGAGACAACTGCACCATTTCCATTTTAATGGAAAGGTGGCAAGGCAACAAACTAGAGAAGCAATGACAGATTGTTTTTAAATGCTAATAAATTTATGGAATAAAAATTATTATTACAATGAAAAACATGGAAATCTGACCTTGAATAGAGCACCTGTAGGACATGGAGCACAGCAAAGGTCCTACAGAACAGTACTTTGGGCATTGGTAAGATGCTTTTCACAGTGCCTGTGCATTTTGTGTTTGTAGTCTCTCATAATGATGACATATCACAAAGACTCAAAGCACAAACATAACAGCCAAGCAGCCAAAGGCCATTATCCACTCCAGCTTTTAGTGTCAGACCTGGCTTTAGTCACGTTGGCCAAGACAGGTGACAGGCATAAAGAAATTGAACAGTTGGCCTGAGTTCATCTATTTGGAATTAGCCTAAGCGCTATAGCCTCGCTCTTTACTTCTGCTATCAGAGATTGATTTGCATTCACTGTTCTATACTGCTCCAAAGGCCATAGCTTCGTGCTGGCAGCCTGAGCCTGTGTCACACAAACCACTGCTACTAGGCTGAAACCAACCTTCTGTATATTGACTACTGTGCAGATAATGTTTGCTTCTTGTGTTATCTTATTGGAACAGCTTCGCAGAAATAGAAGTCATGTAATAACTCCTTATCAAAGCTTCAAACCAGGTTTTATCTTTATGCTGTTCTTGCAAAGGATATTGCTTGTGAAAAATTAATCTGACCAACCATGAACTTCTTTCTGCTTGTTTTTATGCCCATGAAAGCATTTATACTTACATTCTTTTCCTGTAAGTAGTCAGTCAAGTTTAACTGTTTTCCAGCATTGCCAGATATGTTTGTACCTGGATATACCTCCTCCTATCTCATGGTTAAATGTCAGTATCATTGCTTGTAATGCAGTGTATCATTTATGTGGCATCTTCACACACTAGGTGCTACACATGTTGGATTTGCTAAGTATATATGTTGGACCTCATAGATGCAAGCAACTACAACACTTTTTATAAGCTTAACACTCTTGAAGAACCAGTATTGGACACACATTACACTATTTTAATGAAAGAGAAAGACAAGTGAATAGCAGGCAGCGAATAGCAGTGAATTCCAGTTTTTTTCCTGGAAATGTATATTTGGCAATGTGGTGATGCTCTCAGCTGAAGGTGACTGAAGAATCACAGTAATAAATGAATAAAACCTATTAACCAGAAAAAGAGAGAGAGTATGCAAGAGAGAAAAGAGACTGATGGCTTTCCATAAAACATTTCGATTCTTGCTTTGATTTCCTTTAGTGTTGTGATTAGCTGTTGCCTGAGGAAAACTCTCTGATCGAACACATCCCATCTAACGTCAGTGAATCTAATGCTTTGCGTGGAATACTGTAACTTTACCAAAACGTTGCATCAAATCCCTAACTAGTTCAAAGGGTGTATGTGCAAGTTATTATTTCCCCAGAGATAGGGCAATCCAAATAAAACATTGTTTCTGCTCCTTGGACCAGAAAGAGAAAAGGCTAGTTTTGCAGTAACAGGGGCCTCTTAATATCAGGTCTATTTTGCCTGACAGAAGTGACTTGAAAGATTGTCAGCTTTATGCCTTAATTGAGGACTGTAAAAAGATCATAAAAATATCACCCGGATACCAAAAAAGGAAATTTTTTACCTACAAGTGAATTTCCTATATCTCTAAGCTCTCTAAGTTCCACCAAGAGCAAATCAGATTTTTTTCAGTGTTGCTGTAGAAAATTCCATTCATGAGAATTAGAATGACAGTCTCTGTATCTCACACTACTCAGAAAGAATGTCCCATACTCATATTAGCTCATTTACTGTTATGAATTGTAACTGCTTACAGCAGCACAAACAGCTCTGGGGACAATTTGATGTAAATTCTGCAATCGCTTAATTCTGCACAGCTCCAATGACTTCAGTGCAGATATCTCAGATTTACATAGAATCAGAATCATGAAGGTTGACGGGGACCTCTTAGATCATCAAGTCCAACCGTTAACCTGACACTCTGCTGCAACCCTTAAACCCTAAACCTTCCAGTGTCAGATCCAGATGCCTCTTAAACACTTTCAGGGATGGTGACTCCACCACCTCCCTCGGCAGCCTATTCCAGTGCTTGACCACCCTAACAGTGAAAAATTTTTTTCCTAACATCTAATCTGAATCTCCTCTGACTCAGCTTATGACCCTTCCCTCTCACTGCAGGCATGGCAGAAGAGACCATCCCCCACCTCTCTACAACCCCCTTTCAGGTAGCTGTAGAGAGCAATGAGGTCACCCCTGAGCTGCCTCTTCTCAAGGCTAAACAAACCCAACTCCATCAGCTGTTCCTCATACCACATGTTTTCTAGACCTTTTATGAGCCTCGTCGCCTTTTGTTGGGCTGTCTCCAGTACTGCAATGTTCTTTTAAAAGTAAGGGGCCCAAAACTGAGCACAGTACTTGAGGTATGGCCTCAGCAATGCCAAGTACAGGGGGATGAACACTTCCCTAGTCCTGCTGGCCACACTGTTCTTGATACAGGCTACTTGCAGAAATAATTATTTGGTCTTTCCTTTTTAACATAGTTGATAAGCCCTAAAAAAACCTTTCTCCCTCCAGCACGTACACATCTACTGTCACAATGTTTCTACATCCCAATTAAGATGGGATTTTCTTTGTTTAAGAAAGAAAAAAGATGCAATTCTGTATTAAAATTCTCGTACAGAGTGTCAGTGTTGGCATAAACAGGCTGCCTCAGGTTGGCATAACTTAAGCAGCACCTCTGCAAAAAACTGCAGATGCTGAGAAGTTACCATGCTTTCACCATGTCATGTATTTATGATCCTACAGGAAAATAAAACTAAACAAACCAAAAAAAAGAGCTGAGTCAGTGAGACTTTTAAAATAAGTGAGAGCAGGTAAAAACATGCTCTGCTTAAAGCACTGCCAAGGACAGCTCATTCAAATACATGCAGCAAACACATTCATTCATATTCCAGCCTCCCAGTGAACTTTCACCAGCATGCCTACCAGCCACCAGAGCAGCTCAGAAAATTACTTAACGGTACTTATCAGTAGTTTTACCCCTGTCTATTTTCAGGTGCACAATTCCAATTTTTTAACTGAAGTGGCTCCTTCCTGGACAGCAGGTAAGCTGGTGGAAAATGTCTGGGGCTTCATTAAGTGAATGCATCTTACTGCATGTGGAGTTGAGACACTGGCTGCACTTCCCCACTACCTGTTATAGCACGTAGTAGGAAACTGCAGTTACTTGGTGATTGATAGTGCCATGGCCAATTCTCAGGTATGTTTCTCTTCAGGTGCCCCAGGAGATGATGCTGCATGGAAGGGTCAGTAAATGGCCTTCTTGCACCGAACTGCACAAATGTTCAAACAGACATCTATGAGTTCTGAGGAGGAAACATTTTTCCCATTACGATCTTTCACCTTCTGAAAGTGTTACCAAGCACTGTAACAGGCTACCCAGAGAAGTGGTTGAGTCACCATTCCTGCAGGTACTCAGAAAACATGCAGACATGACGCTAAGGAACAGGGTGGACTTCACAGTGTTAGGTTCACGGTTGGACTCAATAACCTTAAAGGTCTTTTCCAACCTAAATGATTCTAAGATTCTATCTCATGGCTGCTTCTAATGAACTTACAAAGTAGGAGTGTTGAGAGGAATTATTAAGACTTATTATAGCTGGTCATGGCAAAATCTTGCATATTGAGCTGCTATTCATTTAATTTTAATTCTATATTGCTTCTGGGTTAATCAAAATCAATTTGAAAGCTTCATGGATTAATCTAACGTACAAGATATACCACAGAAATAAGACAAGGAATCTTTCTCTACAAAGTCATGAATGCTGATTTCAGAAGACACTCTAAATCAGGAAGATCATGACTGGTCACCTAAAACATCTTTTTTTTTTTCATGGTTTTATGGTGTAAATGTCAGTGTTCTTCAAGACACTTGAACCAAAAATTTTAAAAGGTAAGAAACCTATCATACATAGGTTACATACTTTGCATAGGTCCATTATCTACCATGATCAGCATGTACATTTCTTTTCCTGTGGTTGTTTTCAGGTTCCACACCTGTCTGCTGGAGCCAAACACAGAGAGGCGTTGCAATGTTGTCTTAAGGATTTCACAAACAAAAGCACTCAAGTTGTGAGCTCAGGCCTTAGAAAACAAACTCAGACATCATGTAGTTCAACTGGCAATTTTCCTGCCTGAAAGAGACTCATTAGTGCAGGAGCAAGACTCTACATGAGAGAACCCAGGTACCAAACCTGCTGAAGAATACGAGCAGCACCTTTCACAACACTCAAATGCATTAGGTTAGCTGATTCCAACTCATCCTCTTAGCTCCTTCCTTAAAGTATCT